>NC_084571.2:24375000-24675000 GCF_033978685.3 Nerophis lumbriciformis | reverse complement strand
GACGTATAGTGTGTTATCATGAGTTCTTCCCTTTATTTAGGAAGTAGCACAAAGTAACAAAACAAAGCGATGGTGGAAAACACAAAAAACACACCATGCAAGAACTACAAAGAGATATAACATCCACAAAACCAAAAGCGCTAGACGAGGCTAGGGAAAATACTTCATGAAAGAAGTAAAACAGAAAATAACAAAGTACAAATAAAGACGCTCGACAAGGCTAGGAATAATAAGGCAAACCTGAAAGGATGGGCACAAGACAAACTAGGGAGTTCTCTGGCGAGACCAATGACATATGCGACTACAGCAAACAGTAGGCAAAGTTCCGGGGCTCACATGTTATCAGCAGCCAGGTTAAATAGGGTGCCGCTTAATTGTCCTCAGGTGTGTGGTGCTGACTCACGCCAGCTGCACCCCACACCTTGGATGAGAGAGAGAGTGAACAGGTGTGCAGACAAAACAGATTGAACGAGGAATTTCAGATTACCACACGGATGGTTCTTTTCCTCTTTGGTACGGAAGACACAACGTCTACAGTTTCTAAAAACAATTTGAAATGTGGACTCGTCAGACCACAGAACACTTTTATACTTTGCAGCAGTCCATCTTAGATGAGCACGGGCCCAGCTAAGCCGGTGGCGTTTCTGGGTGTTGTTGATAAATGGCTTTCGCTTTGCAAAGTTGAGTTTTAATTTGCACTTACAGATGTAGCGACCAACTGTAGTTACTGACAGTGGTTTTCTGAAGTGTTCCTGAGCTCATGTGGTGACATCCTTTACACACTGATGTCGCTTTTTGGTGCAGTACCGCCTGAGGGATCGAAGGTCACAGGCATTTAATGTTGTTTTTTTTAAGTAGAGGAGACACAGACATCAGCGTGGATCCACGCAAGCTTTATTTTTCAACTCAAAGGTAAACAAATGTACCACAACATCAATTCCGGTCCTTCAACAATCGCTATTTCTTCGGAATCAAAATATATATTCATATATTACATATTGCCTATTATTTGTACACTATTGACAAGTGATGCACCGAAAATTTGGTCGCCCAAAGCTGACGAACATGTCACATTGCATTGCATTTAGACTAAAGTCACATTTGAAAAAAATCAGATTCCAATCGGATTTGGACTACCTTTTGGTATGGCCTGAATCTGATGCAAATAAGATCCGATTTGAAGCACTTTGGAGCGTTTGGACTGGCAAAAAATCAGATCTGTGTCACTTGAGGGCAAAAAAAATTAGATTTGGTGTGCAGTGTAAACAGGGCCATTGAGTACGCATTGCATACACAGTACAGGCCAAATGTTTGGACACAGCTTCTCATTCACAACACAACTCATGCACTGGTAGCTAGGAATTACTTGCTATTGCAAGTAATTCCACTAATCAACCCTGATAAGGCACACCTGTGAAGTGAAAACCATTTCAGGTGACTACATCTTGAAGCTCATCGAGAGAATGCCAAGAGCGTGCAAAGCAGTAATCAGAGCAAAAGGTGGCTATTTTGAAGAAACTAAAACATGTTTTCAGTTTTTTTATCTAAAGTACATAACTCCACATGTGTTCATTCATAGTTTTGATGCCTTCAGTGACAATCTACAATGTAAAAGTCATGAAAATAAAGAAAACACATTGAATGAGAAGGTGTGTCTGAACTTTTGACCTGTATTGTATATCCAATTTATTTCCACGTACGAAAGAGGCCTGGATCAGATATGAAAAATTCGGGATTGCACTGTTCACATCGATATAAAAACATCCGTGTCGAGGTTGCCCTCCCGTGGGTTCCCCTGATCTCGACAGATCCTCTTGTAAGCCTGGTAGTCAGGTTTGCTCACACACAGCAACAGCACCCTGCTCTGCGACTTTCCAGTCTCTCTAGCGTGTCTGTCCGGTGTGTGCGTGTCCATGCGTCTGTTCACCAGTAACTCCAACTCCCAACAATGTGTCTGCCCGGCTGCTGCTAATAACGGCGACAGGTGATTAGATAACAAATCCCAGCTGGGCAATCTAATCACCTGTAAGCTGTGTTTCAAAGCCGGCGAGCGGGAGAGGAAGTCAGCCATGGCCATCTGCGCCCGCGTCCTGTGGATCACTCTGAAGTTGTAGGGTTGTAAAGCTAGATACCAACGGGTGATCCACGCCTTGGCATCCTTCATGCGGCGGAGCCACTGGAAGGGTTTGTGGTCCGAGCAGGGGCCGAATTAGCGCCCCAGGAGGTAGTACCGGAGGGCACCGACCGACCACCGTATGGCGAGGCACTCCCTCTCTACGGTGCTGTACCTCGTCTCCCGGTCGGAGATCTTCCGGCTGATGTAAAGAATGGGGCGGTCGATGCCCCCCACCGGCTGGGACAAAACAGCTCCCAGTCCTCTGCCCGACGCGTCCGTCTGCAAACAGAACGGGAGAGAAAAGTTAGGCATGTGCAGGACCAGCTCCTCACAGAGGGCCTTCTTCACCCTCTCAAATGCCTGCTGGCACTGCTCCGTCCACCGGACCAGATCTGGAGCACCCTTTTGGGTGAGGTCAGTTAGTGGGCTGGTCAGGTCCGCAAACCGGGGGCTAAATCTCCGGTAGTAACCTGCCAGTCCCAAAAACTGCCTCACCTTTTTTTTCGTCTTGGGAGTCGGGCAGGCCACAATTGCTGCTGTTTTATCTACCTGCGGGCGTACCTGCCTTCCTCCCAAGTGGCACCCCAGATATTGTATCTCCCTGCGGCAAACCGCGCACTTTGCCGGGTTGGCGGTGAGCCCCGCCCACCTTAGGGACTCGAGCAACGCCTCCAACCTCTGCATATGCTCTGCCCAGCTGTCACTCTGGATGACGACATCATCCAGGTAGACAGCAGAGCAGAGTTGATTCAACCAGCCACTTCTACATACATGAATAAAAAGTAAAAGAAACATACACTGTGGTGGCCTCTGCGGTGTTCCACGCCATCGTCTCCTGGGGTGGAGGGAGCATGGCCAGAGACAGGAGCAGACACAACAACGCAACCAAGAGAGCCGACTCCACTCTCGGCCGTGCACTAACTCGGCCAGTGTCCAGTCCGCATGGATGAGCGAGGATGCGTCTAAGGAGACCAAGGTGTCCAATACCTGCTCATTCAGCCAAGACACTGTGAAGCCTCTCCGTCCCGGCGCTCACTGCTGGCTACGAAGCCCCGTCTCTTCATCTGCATCTCCTCCAGTCTCTCCTAATGGACTATGGTGTGACAGAGAGCAAGCAGCTGGTCTCCATGGCCAAAAGGCTCCCGGGAGGCAGATCCAGAAGTCCACAAAAAAGCACCGCAAAAGTCACGAAAGTGCCACCCCTTGTCACACAGTCCCAAAGGGTCCCGAACCAAAAGGCAAAAAATATATATATTATTGTTTTAATATTATATTAACACATTCAAACAATAGGGAAACACAAAAGGATGACACAAGAGCACAGAGCTCCCGCCAACAGCAGCCACTACAGCGGCGCCATCTTGGGGAAAAAAAAGAAAGAAAAAAAAGGGTCCTTGCCACTTGGCGAGTAATTTAGAACTGGATGTCAGGAGTAATACAAGCACTTTCTCTCCCGGTGAAAATTTCCTTAGCTGTGTCCCCCTGTTATACAGGCGCTGCTGACGTTCCTGGGCCCGGAGCAAAATCTCACGTGACAAGTGACCCAACGTGTGGAGTTTTGCTCTCAGGTCCATAACGTATTGTATTTCATTTTTGCTGGGGCTTGGACCTTCCTCCCAGCTTTCCTTAACGAGGTCTAAAACCCAGCGCGGCCTCCTGCCGTACAATAATTCAAAGGGGGAAAACCCCGTGGAGGCCTGGGGAACCTCCCGCACTGCAAATAACAGGGGATCCAGCCACTTATGCCAATTTGGTTTGTCCTAGTGCACGAACTTACGGATCATGGATTTCAATATGTCCTATTCAGCCGCTCCACCAACCCGTTGGTCTGCGCGTGACATAAAGGACGTGCCCTGGTCAGTCAGAATCTCTTTCGGGATTCCAACTCGGGAGATGACCTGAAACAGCGCTTGCGCTACACTCTTTGCAGAGATGGACCGCAGCGGCACTGCTTCGGGACAGCTAGTTGCGTAATCCACCAGCACTAGCGCAAAACGATATCCCCTGTGTGCTCGGGTGAAATGGTCCGACGAGGTCCATACCAATCCGCTCAAACGGGACCTCCATGAGTGGTAATGGGCGCAAAGGTGCCCCGGGGGTGGCCGCTGGATTTATCAGCTGGCAGTCCGGGCAGACCGCGCACCAGTGGCGAACGTCTGCCCGGATGCCTGGCCAATAGAAACGAACCATTACCCGATGGAGTGTTTTATGATACCCCATGTGTCCATGAAAGTGCGCTGCCTGGAAAACCATTTCCCGACGGCGTTTTGGCACCAACAACTGGGTGATTTCCTCTCCTGTTTGAGTGTCACGACTCACTCTGTATAATCTATCTCTAAATAAAGCAAAGTGAGGGAATACCCTCACTGTGCCCGGGCGCACCAGCTGACCATCAATAGAAATCACTTGGTCCCAAGCCGAGCGCAGTGTCATCCCGAGACTGCTCAAGTGGGAAGTCCTCAGTGGGGTACCAGTGGGAGGAGGGGGGAGGAAACCTTGACACTATATTTTTGATGGTCACATCGAATTTCCACCGGCACCACGGAGTATTCGTGCACATCCCCATGAACACATCTAGTTTTCACCCGTGCTGCCTGCCTCAAAGCACCGGGTCAAACCAGGTTCCGGTGGATCATGGACTGCTCGCAGCCTGAATCCACCATCTCCCGGTGTGTACTTCCTTGTATCCTTACCGGAATACAGTACGTCTCAGTCGGGCAGGGGGAGGGCGCCGGAGGGCCGACAACCCAGATCACCTGCCTCACCTCCACGCGCGGAGGTCCCTGACGCACGTGACCGGGCTGCCCACGCCTCCAGCACGCCTGCCCAGGCGTTGGAGGGGCCGTCTGCGTGGGAAGCACTGTATCCGCAGCAACCGGGACCTGCAATGAAGCACAAGGAAGATTAAAGGTCCAGGTCCATGGAACCGGCGGACCCTACGTAGCAGAAAAAGAAAAAGAGTCAGTTGCACCGCCTCCTTTCACTGCGCGCGCGGCCTGCGCGGCGCCGGTGCTGGGCGCTTGGCCGGTCCAGCACCGCCCGCCTCAGGTCCGGGAAGCACACGCGGGAGGCCGCCGGTAGGCTAAGCGCCGCCCGCTGCGCCTCCCCCGCCAGCAGCGGCAGCAGTCACACGCCCCACTCCTCCTCGGGCCATCCGCATGCCGCCGCCGTGGCCACAAAAGTGTCTATAAAGTCCTGGGGGTCCTCTGTCTCCCCCATTCATTGCATAGAGACAGCCGCTGATGTTGGCGGTACCGCTCCGACCCGGTCCGCCATCGACTGCAGAATTTGGGACTGCTGGGCCAGCTGGAGTTGGAGTACCTCTATTTGGTTTTGGCTGGCCGCCGTCACTCCCACAAAAATGCGCCCCAACGCTGCCAGGGGTCGGAGGTTGTCATCGTCCTGGTGATCAGGTTTGTTTGGGCACCAAAATGTGGAGGTTGCCCTTCCGTGGGTTCCCCTGATCACGACAGATCCTCTTGTATGCCCGGTAGTCAGGTTTGACAACTGTTTTATTTTGCTCACACACAGCAAAAGCACCCTTCTCTGAGACTTTCCAGTCTCGCTAGCGTGTCTGTCCGGTGTGTGTGTGTCCAAGCGTCTGTTCACCAGTAACTCCAACTCCCAACAACGTGTCTCTGCCCGGCTGCAGATAATAACGGCGACAGGTGATTAGTTAACAAATCCCAGCTGGGCAATCTAATCACCTGTCAGCTGTGTTTTAAAGCCGGCCCTGGCACACCCCGCTCCGCGGCAGGCCCGCAGGCTAAGCCCCCCTCCACAATCCGATACAAAAAAATCGGAATTGACGTGCAGTGTGAACAAGACCTTAGATCACAGGTGTCAAACTCAAGGCCCGCCACATAATTTTGAATGGCTCGTGAAAGCCTGGAAATAATATGCATCAGTAAAGTAGTTTATCTTTCTTTCTTTTTTTTACCGCATGCAAAATATAAATATTTTAACCTTTATCTGTCTAACTGATTGATTAGTGGAATGTCTTGCTTTATCAATGGGTTTGGGACCATCAGTTGTGTTTTGAATGAGAAGGTATGTCCAAACGTTTGGCCTGTACTGGGTATGTATATATATGCTATATATACATATGTATATATACTATTTATGTATAAATATATATATGTATATATACACGTATGTATATTGCCTTCAAAGTCTGCATTATTTTACTAAAATAAGGACTCTTTTCGAGGTCAGAAACAATTATTCATGTTTACATTGTTTCTCATGGGGACCTATGGTTCACTGTACAAACTTTTCGACTTACAAACCATGATCAAGAACCAATCAAGTTTGTAAATCAAGATTCTATACTCTGCAGCTAATACTGCTAACGGGTTTCAGTTATCTGAATTTGTATCGTGCTATCAAATCAGTATCAAGAATCGTGGAAATTTACCAGAAACTCTGGTGCCAACCGTACAACAGATAGAGACAGACGATCATTCACACCAGAGGGTCATGGGACGGCTGCGTGTAATCAGCCGTGTAATCCCGACCAAGTATTTTCATGAACACATTGTGGGGTCCTGGAGAAGGTGACTGCTAATGTTTACATATGATTCATCTCTCTGCTATGGACACTCCTTATGTGTTCTTTTTTCAAAGAACCTAACACACACCTTCTAGGAAACTCCGGTTTGACGCCCACGGTGACTCACCGGTGGAAAACTTAACCACACGTCTTTGACAGTAGATCTAATCAGATCAGCGTGAGGAATTTTAAATGAAACACCCAGGAAACATCTGAACATAAAACAGGGGTGTTCAAAGTGTGGCCTGGGGGATCGTTCTAAAATACTATTAACAAAAGAAAAAGAAAGGAAAAGAATGAAAAAGCAAACAGGGGAAATGTAACAAGTTTCAATGTTGGCACTAATAACATAAAAACTGCCATGCAGGCTGTTTTTTTCTTTAAAGCTGTCATTGCTCAAAAATTAATAATGAATCAAAATCAATGTTGTTCTGAATTATTGACCTATCGAAGGCTCCTACCACTTCACATCAAATATTCCACTTTAAAGTGTTTAGGGAAAAATATTGCATATTTTGTGTTCGCCATTAAAAACAAAACAAAAAGGGTATCAAACAAACAAACAAAACATGAAAAAAACAAAAACAAAAATAAACTAATATAATTGACAAATAGATCTGAAGTTGATCTAGAGATATAAGTGTTGAATAATTATTTTTTAATTATATATGATTTATTTTTTAAATGTTTATGCTTGAGACCCTTCCGGGTCCCCGGGACTAAGCTGAGAGGAGCCCTAAAGCTAAAAAAAAAAAAATCTATATATTATATTGTTTTTTGGTGGAAATATTGTATACTTTGTGTGTTTGCCATATTTAAAAACAAGTTTTCTTTGACAAAAAGGACATAAAACAAACAAAAAAATGTTTTCGAGTGATAATGAAAGCCTGTTATCTTAGAGACTTAAACATTGAAAGTAAAAAAATATAAACTATATATTTTTTTAACACTTTTATGATTCGGGTCTTTTTAGATCCCCAATAATTTTAGTATGATGTTTTTTTTAAAACTGACATTGCTCAAAAATAATAATGATTTAGACTCAATGTTGTTATGAATTATTGACCTATTTAAGGCTCCAAGTACTTCACATTAAATTCTTCTTTGATTTTATTTAATTTTTTGGGAGGGGGGGAGGGGGTATTGCATATGTTGTGTTTTTGCCATAGAAAACAGGGGTTTGATAATAAAGGCTTAAATCAATAAAGAAAACCAACAAATACTGTATATTTTGTGTTTGCAATATAATAAACTAAGTTTTCTTTGACAAAGAGGGCATAAAACCACACACAAGTGAATGCAACGCATACTTGATCTTCAGCGATACAGGTTAAACTGTGGGTGCCCGTATAAAAAACTTTAACACTGTTAAAAACCCACACCAAACAAGAATGACAAACACATTTCGGGAGAACATCCGCACCGTAACACAACTTAAACACAACAGAACAAATACCCAGAACCCTTTGCAGCACTAACTCTTCCGGGACGCTACAAGGTGTCTGTGTGTGTGTGTGTGTGTGTGTGTGTGGGGGGTGTTATGGTAGGGGGGGGGGGGTGTATTTTGTAGCGTCCCGGAAGAGTTAGTGCTGCAAAGGGTTCTGGGTATTTGTTCTGTTGTGTTACGATGTTCTCCCAAAATGTGTTTGTCATTCTTGTTTGGTGTGGATTCACAGTGTGGCGTATATTTCTAACACTGTTAAAGTTGCTTATAGGCCACCTCAGTGTAAACTGTATCGCTGTTGATCAAGTATGCATTGCATTAGCGTATGTGTGCCTACAGAAACCGCTCATATCTTGTGACTGGGCCGGCACGTTCTTAGAAGGGATGAAAAGCGGACGTGACGACAGCTCGTCGAGGACGTTAAAAGCAGTGCCTGTAAGGCACGCCCCCAAGACTGTGGAATACGAGATATAATGACTGATGAACACCTTCGTTCGATAATGAAGGTTGCCTCAGCTCAAAGCCTGAGCCCCGACATGAATGAACTAGCATCCAAGAAAAGATACCAGGTATCTGGCGTGGGCACATCAGATTAGATCAGTGTGTTGCAAATTGAGCAGTTTACAGTCCAGAATGGTTGGTTTATTCATTATTTTATTTTCAAATTTTATTAGCCTGTGGAAAAAGTTAATGTTGATATTTACCTCAGAAGGCTGCAAATAGAAAAGAAGCATTACATTCTTATTTAAATTGTATTTGATATGCCATTGATATTTTTTAATTATTATTATTATTATTTGAAACTCGATTTTGCATGTCACTATAAAGTTATATAAGCCTTGCTTGTTCAATAAGGTTAATTTGTTCAACCTTGGCCCGCGGCTTTGTTCAGTTTTACATTTTGGCCCCCTCTGTATTTGAGTTTGACACCCCTGCCCTAGGGACTTAAGCTTTAGAAGTAAAAAAAAAAAAAAAAAAAAATGTATGTATGACTTATTTATAACACCTTCATGAGTCTGACCCTTTTGGATTCCCGAAAATGTTTGTGTATTTTTAATTTTTTTTTTCCAACTGTAATTGCTTTAAAAATAACAATAATTGCTGTAATTGCTTTTTAAGCTTCCAATTACTTCACATTAAATATTCCACTTTGAAATGTTTTTTGTGGGGGAAATATTGCAAATGTTTTTTTGCTGTAAAAGAAAAGGGTATTGACAAAGAGGGCATTACACATAAACATTGTTATCAACAGACCTGAAGTTGATCTAGAGATTTAAGTGTTGGATATATCTATTTTTTAAATTTATATACAACTTATTTTTTACATTTTTACCATTTTGACTGAGACCTTTCTCCCGGTCTATATGGGGTTCCCCTAAAATGCCAAGATACCTGTGGCGGTGGAGGCGTGGTTATGGACGTGGTCACCATGACTTCATTAAGTAATTGCACCATACATTCCTGGAGTACATCCAGCAGCACGAGCATCTCCAGTTGACATCTTGTCCATAATTCACGTGTAGGGTGTTAGTATTTGAGACATCTGCTCGCTTCTCTCCTGATCACCTCGACAAAGTCAAGTTGAAGTGCAAGAAGTCACAGACATCCTGCCTGTGTGTGATTTACACCCACTCACCCCCATTTTTATTATTCCTCGCTCTCTGAAATGTTCTTGAATTGTGCCCACTTTTTTTCCACCGTGACATGTTTCAAGGGCTCCCCTGTACTGACTCACAATGCCGGTTTGTTCGCGGTTATTATCTTAACACCGCTAGCAATACAACAATTCCGCTAAGGATAATACCAGCTCTAAACATTATTCCCAGTGAGCTAAAAAAGGGGCTGAGTGCGCTGCTGTACTGTCAGCTTGAAGGCCTGACTTTGCACTACAGTGAACAGCTTTGTTTCTATTGTGGCGTTTGAAATAGCACCTGAGACTCCCCACATCGTAGCAGATGGACGGGCAACTGCACGCCGACTCGCTTTTGGAGGCTTCGCTCTGAGGCCGCCAAACATAACATTTCTTTGGATTTGGGTAACGCTCCGAGTTGTTCTGCTTTTCATGAATTTACAGTGCAGATTTTCCATGTTCAGAAGCAATGCAACCACAATACAACCATTGGAATTTAAACATGGCAACTAATCGCTATAGATGACTAATTGGTCAAAAAAATTAGTCCTACTAACGAGTAGGGTTGTACGGTATACCAGTAATAGTATAGTACCGCGATACTAATGAATCATATTCGGTACTATACGGCCTCTAAAAAGTACCGGTCCCCCACCCGTCGTCGTCGTGTCATGCATAGGGGCATGTTCGGCAGTGCACAATCACAAAGTACTTATAAGCAGACAATGTGTGCAGACAGAAAAGGCAGAACGGACAAATTTTTGCTTAATAACTAAAGATAAAGGTGAAGCTATAACACTGAAACGCCCTCAGGAAGAGGTGCTTTGAGACATGGCTAACTGTTGGCAGTGTTGTAAGGCCCCCGTTTACACTGTAAGGTTATCCAGGGTAAATCCCACCTAACCTTATCCTTGTCCACACACACACAATGGTTGTTTAAGACCCCCTTCCCCCCTCCATCCGCCGGCGCAACGCGACCTAGTACGCATGCGTGGAAAATGCACACGTCATAGTCACCTTCAGTGTTGCTTTGTGTGTAAGTTCTTAAATTAAACTTATCCGAACAATATCCAGTGTTGTGGTATTTCAATTAACTGGAATCCAGTGTGCTGTGGGGCATATTGTAGTGAATCACACCTGAGCCATCATAAATTAATCACATCTTTAATAAACACGTAAAAGTACACAACGTGACAAAGAACATTTTACAACAATCAAACTAGGGATCTAGATATCTGGTCAGGATACTCTCACTCTTGTGCCTTCACCTTCATTGTCCATTCGTTTTTGGTGACTTTATATACTCTGGACCTAGACGTTGGGTCCGCGACATACATGGCGGACAATAACTGATACAGTCTGCTTTGCCAGTCCAAAAGCATTCGCCATTTTACGTAGTGTTCCCTTGATGACCAGGTAATACAAAGCACATGCTACCTTTTTTATCACATCCACGGGAGCTCGCATTCTCGTTGTCTCTTCTTCGACAAATGGACAAAGTTTTCAGTAAGTAAAATCACATCTGACCTGGACATTCGAAAGTTCTCCTTCCGTCTGAGAAGTGTTGTATCCCAAATTCTCTTAATTCTCTTAAGGTATTCATGTGTGATTTCCACAAGCATCTGTACAGACTGAAGGAGAAACACGGGCATGTCTGGATGACTCGCCTTCATATTTCCAGTGGTTAGCTCCGAGTTACGAAACCGCTTTAGTATGAAGCTGGCTGTGGAGCTGTCACTTCCTGTGTGGGGCGCGGTCTTTCTGGCGTCACTTCCTCTCCGAACTCAGTTTGTAAACGATCAATGAGTCCATACAAAGCTAAGATTATCCAATTATCCAAGGAGGAGGACCTTAAACGATAATTTTGTATGGCTGAAACAACGGGGCTTAGGCTAAATAATTATTTGTTTAAGGGGTTATCCGGCTTAGTGTCGACCCTTGTCTCCATGGCGACAGATTTAGTACATTTATTTCAAGCGTCCTACAGGGCGAGTGATAGCTTAACATGCTTTACTACATACCGCATAACGCCGGTGTCATAACATTGGACGTGTTAAATATGGTCTATACTTGACAAAGTCAAGACAAGATGTCACTATGTCAAATCATTGACAACGAGATGATCTTCTTAATTTTGAACACACTACACACTAGTGAATGAAGTGCATACTTAGTCAGCAGCCATACATTTCACACTAAGGGTGGCCGTATGAACAACACCAGCACTGTCATAAATATGTGCCATATAGTGAAACCACACTAAACAACAATGACAAACACATTTTGGGAGAATATTTGCACCGCAACTCAACATAAACACAACAGAACAAATTCTCAGAATTCCCTGCAGTACCAACTCTTCCGGGACACTACAATATAAACAAACGCCATTGGTGGATCTACACCTAATATCCACTATAATGACACGAAGTACAGGAGCGTATCTAGTCGATACTACTATTGTCGATTATTTTTAGCATCACAAAATCTTCTTTCGTTTTTTACAATTTGTATTATGTTTATAAACTCAGGAAATATGTCCCTGGACACATGAGGACTTTGAATATGACCAATCTGATCCTGTAACTACTTGGTATTGGATTGATACCCAAATATGTGGTATCATCCAAAAGTAATGTGATGTATCGAACAACAGAAGAATAAGTGATTATTACATTTTAACAGAAGTGCAGAAAGAACATGTTGAAACAGAAAATAAGCAGATATAAACAGTAAATGAACAAGTAGATTAATAATTCATTTTCTACCACTTGTCTTTAATAATTTTGACAAAATAATAGAATGATAAATGACACAATATGTTATTGTATATGTCAGCAGCTAAATTAGGAACCTTTGTTTGTTTACTTACTACTAAAAGACAAGTTTGTTCACTATTTTATTTAAGGACAAAATTGCAATAAGAAACATATGCTTAATGTACTGTAAGATTTTTTGTTAAAATAAAACCAATAATGACATTTTTGTGGTCCCCTTCATTTAGAAAAGTACCGAAATACGTTTGGTACCGGTACCGGTACTGGGAATCAATACCGGTACTCCATGTTTCGGTACTTTTATGTGTACTAAAAATATAAATTGTTTTTGATAATAAAATCTCATTTTTATTGTGACATTTAGTTGATTGTGATAACTGTCGTCCAGTTATCAGATCTTTTTTAATGATCACATTTCTGAGTCCCATTTGCCATTATAAGACTAAGTTACACTTGCAGTTGCAAGGCCAAGACGTTAGTAGTAGTGTGTAGTTTTAGGTGTTTTTCGTTGCGCCCTAAAAAGTTTTAACAATGTAAGTATTGTACTAATTACGAATCAGCTGTTTGAGTATAACGTGCATCTAAGGCAGGGATGTCAAACTCGTTTTCATTGAGGGCCGTGCACGTTGCAGTTTTGGCTGGCCTCAGAGGGCCGGCTGCTTGTAACATTAATAAAAGAAACATACAGGATTAGCCGCATGATATTGTCACACGATTACATATGCATTTGATTAGTAAATTTATATTTTACCTCCACTGTAAAAAAAAAATCTGTGGATTTTGCGGTTAAAAAAATGTCAGAATGTTACCATAACATTTACAGTAAAATGGTCACACTCTATTTTACTGTAAAATTCTGGTTATTGAGCTGCCAGTTTTTTGTTTGTTTTTGTGCATGAAAAATATGGTTGCTGTTTTCACAGTGTATTACTGTAAATGTAAAAATGGTACCACAGGTTTTTTTTTATTACGGCAGGATTCTGAATATTTAAAAAAATATATATATTGTCATGTTTACGGTGTACAATTTGATGGATAACTTGCTTTGAAATCATAAGGCTAAGTAGATATTTACGGATGATTTTACCCCAAAAATGTTTCGATTATATGATAATATAATATATGTTGCATTATCCATCAATCAATCAATTAATGTTTATTTATATAGCCCTAAATCACAAGTGTCTCAAAGGTCTGTACAAGCCACAATGACATCCGCGGTACAGAGCCCACATAAGGGCAAGGAAAACTATGTATATATATATATATATATATATATATATATATATATATATATATATATATATATATATATACAAACCCCTTTTCCATATTCAGTTGAATATGCTACAAAGACAACATATTTGATGTTCAAACTGATAAACGTGGTTTTTTTTGCAAATAATCATTAACTTTAGAATTGGATGCCAGCAACACGTGACAAAGAAGTGGGGAAAGGTGGCAACAAATACTGATAAAGTTGAGGAATGCTCATCAAACACTTATTTGGAACATCCCACAGGTGATCCGGCAAATTGGGAACGGGTGGGTGCCATGATTGGGTATAAAAGTAGATTCCATGAAATGCTTAATCATTCACAAACAAGAATGGGGCGAGGGTCACCACTTTGTCAACAAATGTGTGAGCAGATTGTTGAACAGTTTAAGAAAAACCTTTCTCAACCAGCTATTGCAAGGAATTTAGGGATTTCACCATCCACGATCCGTAATATCATCAAAGGGTTCAGAGAATCTGGAGAAATCACTGCGCGTAAGCAGCTAAGCCTGTGACCTTCGATCCCTCAGGCTGTACTGCATCAACAAGCTACATCAGTGTGTAAAGGATATCACCACATGAGCTCAGGAACACTTCAGAAACCCACTGTCAGTAACTACAGTTGGTCGCTACATCTTTAAGTGCAAGTTAAAACTCTCCTATGCAAGGCGAAAACCGTTTATCAACAACACCCAGAAACGCTGTCGGCTTCGCTGGGCCTGAGCTCATCTAAGTTGGACTGATACGAAGTGGAAAAGTGTTCTGTGGTCTGACGAGTCCACATTTCAAATTGTTTTTGGAAACTGTGGACGTCGTGTCCTCCGGACCAAAAAGGAAAAGAACCATCCGGATTGTTATAGGCGAAAAGTTGAAAAGCCGGCATCTGTGGTGGTATGGGGGTGTATTAGTGCCCAAGACATGGGTAACTTACACATCTGTGAAGGCGCCATTAATGCTGAAAGGTACATACAGGTTTTGGAGCAACATATGTTGCCATTCAAGTAACGTTACCATGGACGCCCCTGCTTATTTCAGCAAGACAATGACAAGCCGCATGTTACATCAATGTGGCTTCATAGTAAAAGAGTGCGGGTACTAGACTGGCCTGCCTGTAGTCCCGACCTGTCTCCCATTGAAAATGTGTGGCGCATTATGAAGCCTAAAATACCACAACGGAGACCCCCGGACTGTTGAACAACTTAAGCTGTACATCAAGCAAGAATGGGAAATAGTTCCACCTGAGAAGCTTAAAGGGGAACATTATCACAATTTAAGAAGGGTTAAAACCATTAAATATCAGTTCCCAGTGGCTTATTTTATTTTTCGAAGTTTTTTTTCAAAATTTTACCCATCACGCAATATCCCTAAAAAAAGCTTCAAAGTGCCTGATTTTAACCATCGTTATATACACCCATCCATTTTCCTGTGACGTCACACAGTGATGCCAATACAAACAAACAGCAAGGTATAGCGACATTAGCTCAGATTCAGTCTCGGATTTCAGCAGCTTAACACTGTCTGATAAGATAATTACTAACAACTATGAACTAGGTTTACAGCATATGAAATACATTTGGCAACAACATGCACTTTGAGAGTGCAGACAGCCCATTTCAGGCGCGCTAAGAACACATATTTTTCCACGATTTCAGCACTCAGGTTAACCAAACCTAAATAGACACAAAATACTGCATTACACAAGACTACCCGTATGTACTCGAATGATTGAAAAAAATAAATGTTTTTAAGCTATATTATTGGTAAACACAGTTTATGTATAATACTTTACGTAAAACCGCGAGTAATGAATAAAGTTTTCATCAATTAATATATTCTGTAGACATACCCTCATCCGCTCTCTTTTCCTGAAAGCTGATCTGTCCAGTTTTGGAGTTGATGTCAGCAGGCCAGGGAAGCTAGGGTCGATATTCTTCTCTTGATCATCTTCGGTGGCATAAGGGACGGTGTGAGCCAAGACATCCAGGGGGTTTAGCTCGCTCGTCTGCGGGAACAAACTGCCGCCATTGCTTGCCGTGCTACCAAGGTCCGTTGTCCCTGAATAGCTCACACACTCCGGCAGATATAATGGGGGTCTGGCGGCAGATTTCTTTGACTTTATCGTTGGAAATGCATCTGCTTTGAGTGTCGCAGGATATCCACACATTCTTGCCATCTCTGTCGTAGCATAGCTTTCGTCGGTAAAGTGTGCGGAACAAACGACTGACCATTTCGTCGGCTTTCCCCACACCCTCGTATTTTAAACAAATTTCGTCCAATTTCTTGCCACTTTCGCATCTTTGGGCCACTGGTGCAACTTGAATCCGTCCCTGTTCGTGTTGTTATAACCTTTGACAACACACCGACGATGTGACGTCACGTTGTGACGTCATCGCTCCGAGAGCGAATAATAGAAATGTGTTTAATTCGCCAAAATTCACCCATTTAGAGTTCGGAAATCGGTTAAAAAAATATATGGTCTTTTTTTCTGCAACATCAAGGTATATATTGACGCTTACATAGGTCTGGTGATAATGTTCCCCTTTAAGAAAATGTGTCTCCTCAGTTCCCAAACGTTTACTGTTGTTAAAAGGAAAGGCCATGTAACACAGTGGTGAACATGCCCTTTCCCAACTATACGTTGGCACGTGTTGCAGCCATGAAATTCTAAGTTAATTATTATTTGCAAAAAAAAAAAAAAAGTTTATGAGTTTGAACATCAAATATCTTGTCTTTGTAGCAACCATCATACCTGCAGCTGCTCCCAAACTTATTCTCTTGGTCAGATTAACGTAACGTTCAACTGATGTTTGTCAACTTCCTTTATTGCGTTTCTTTGCATTCATTATTATTTTTTAAAGAAAGAAACAGTCTACATGGCAGCTTTGTGTGATTAGAGTAACCATTGCTACATTTTCTTGTTACATTTCACCTGTTTGCTCTTTAAATACCACTTTTAATGTTTTTTTTTTTTTTCAATCGTATTTTTAAAATGTGCCGCGGGGCCGTTAAAAAATGACCTGCGGGCCGCAAATGGCCCCCGGGCCGTACTTTGGACACCCCTGGCCTACACGAATACAAACATAGAATGATAGTACAAATATATTAAGAAAACAATGTCAACTTCCCAAAGTTGGTTTATGGATATTTATTTATGCCCCCCGCCGCCGTCATCCAACAGAATCAAACAAACATGACAAAACCACACAGATTTATCCACATACAGTACTCTGATCAAGGAACCAAATAATGATAGTGTTTGAACATTTTGGATTGTTTCTTTTTCAAATGTAATCTCCTTAATACCTAGAGCCAGATGAGGTGGTTCATCAGGTCAGGATGCCACCCGAACGCCTCCCTAGGGAAGCGTTTCGGGCACGTCCGACCGGTAGGAGGCCACGGGGAAGACCCAGGACACGTTGGGAAGACTATCTCTCCCGGTTGGCCTGGGAACGCCTCGGGATCCCCCAGGAAGAGCTGAACGAAGTGGCTGGGGAGAGGGAAGTCTGGGCTTCCCTGCTTAGGCTGCTGCCCCCACGACCCGACCTCGGATAAGCGGAAGAAGATGGTTGGATGGATGGGATATTTTGTATTGTGTAAGCATACTTGGCTTTGGATGCTACATACCATAAACATAAACATATATGTCTTGTAATCTTGTTTGATTACAGGTGCTGTGAGAAAAAATGTGGTGACAAGGTCAGCCACGGACGCTGAGGTCACCAAACACGCCATCAGGTGGTTCAACCTGGCGGCGGATCGGGCAACCAGGAGACGAGTCCCGCCTCCACCTCCTCAGGAGGAATAGAAATGTATCAATTAAACAATCTTTTATTGAACTTCTTGTCATTCACCAATTATTCATTTTCTGATAAGCTGTGCATGGAGCAGCATTTCGTTGAAGTTGTAGCCTAATAGATTAAATATGTATATTTACTATATTTACTATTTATATATATTTATATATTATATATTTACTTTATAGAGTGAATTGACCATTTTGTGTTTCTGCCTATTGACAATATTGTTAGTTTAAAAATACAAGGCAAGGTGAATTTTTTAGTTTCCTATTTTATCCTACAGCAAGAACAGAAGGGATTTTGAAAATAAGATAAACGGGTCCAAAACGGACCAGATAAGCCAGTGTTTTTATGAGTCCGTTGCTGGTCCGCGACGGGTGATCATGGATGCGGAGCGGATCCAGCTCGGCGCCACGGTGGGTCCGCACCACGCCTCCGTGGCGGATCCATTCCTGAGAGCAAGTGGACGCCGATACGTGTCCGTTTCGCGGGTCCGTTCCGGAAAGCGCGATACCTCCGCGGGGGATCCGCCGCGGAGTCTTTTTGCTGTGTGGGTATTAGAGCCATTCCAGTTGGTACATCAGAAGCTCTCGTCAGCCAAGGAGGACATCCCTCACCTTTTTCAATATACTAGCTTTTTTGGTAAAATTTCTGGCTATGCCATAAATTGTGCCAAAAGTGAGTTTATGTTTATTGGTGAAAATATTGACTTGCAGAACTGCCCAGTGAAAACTGTACCGGATTAAATTATACATCTCGGACTCAAAATATCTATAAGTCCTAAATCATTGTCAAAATTAAACCTTCTTGAGGCTATTGACAAACTGAAATCCAACATAGAATACTGGAGAACCCTACCACTATCTATGATAGGCAGAGTGAATGCTGTGACGTAACATTATCAGGTAATGAGAAGGGACCTTTATTTTGAAGGCGAGTTGCTCCCTCCTCTAGTTTCCAGTAGTCTCCGCACGACAGTCAGACGGCCACTTGTTTACACACGAGACAGGTTTACGTGTTTCAGCACTCCAAGTTTGTTGTTTTTTCCCACAAAGTGCCTTGGAAACATTGTCTGTAAGTCCTGTGTCTGTTTTATGAGTAACATGAAGACGTTGTGTGTGCGTGTAAATGTAGAGATAGCGCTGTGCGACGATAGCTTGTTCTACTGTTTAGCTTGTGCTACTTAGCATGTAGCTTCTTTGCTCACTAGTTCACTCCTTTAAAGGAGGGTGCAATGTTTGTAAATGTAAATCTTATTCATGTGTGGCTTTGAGTGTTACATGGGCTATGTAGGGCTATTTACATAAGTTTATGAGCATGCTATTGTATGGGCTGTGTGTGTATGTGTGAAAACATGTTATGCAGCAAACATTTATGGAAATGTAGTTACTTAGTAGTGTTTATTTGACATATATTTTGTGTCTCTTTATACAGTTTTACAAAAAGAAAAAATAAATACAAGGAAAAGAGAAAACAAAGAAAGAAATGACCAATTAGACAAGAAGAAAGGAAAAGTGTATTCTCTGTGAAAACCACTAAAGCTTCTTAAAGATAAAAGGCCTGGACTCTTTCTTCCCTTTCCTTGGGATCTTCATGTTAGCTATCTGTCAACTTGTTTACGTCACGGACACAGACACGTAGGACGGAATAGTAAAAAGACAAGCTTCACGGCGGGCACTTCAACAACAGAAGCAATAAAACATGGACAATGCTGAAATAAGGGGAGACATCGGCAGCGGTGACGTGGCCAGCACGGAAAGAGACCGTGGACACGACGCTACCTCCCTGCATTCCACCACGACTGCAGGATCCAGTCTTTCCTGAACTAGCAAAGCTGCTATCAAGGCCCGCGCTAAACTCCAAGCTGTGCGCGCACGCGCTTCCTATGGATGCCGAGAAGCAGAATTGAGGGGTAAAGACGCCAGCTTAGCAGCCGAGTTATCAACACTGCAGCATGAGAAGGAGATAGCAGCAGCATTAGCTGAAACCCAATTCCTCGCGCTAGCCAACACACGCACTACTATGTTGAACAACACACAAAGCGACAATCTAGCTATGGAGAGCCTCCTGCACTCGAAAAATATACTCCGCAAGCTCCCCAACTGCCAGCTGCAGCTCAACTACCCAAAGAGTTGACAATTACTGCTCCTACACAACAAACTGGGAGGTCAACAGCAGCTGCTACACAGCAACCCACAAGGTCGGTACCTGCAGTACATCGAGAGTTCCCCCGTCAGGTCTCGCCTGTTCAGTCATATTATCCTCTCAGAACTCCACTGCAGTCAAATCCAAAAGGCATGACTGCTATGAGTGACATTGCAAGATATTTTGTGCGCCGGGAGCTTGTGAGCTCCGGTCTCGCCCAGTTCAAAGACCACCCGGAAAACTACTGGGCATGGAAGTCCTCTTACATCAACGCTACTCGAGAACTCAACTTTAGTGCTAGTGAGGAACTCAACCTATTAACAAAGTGGCTCGGAAGGGAGTCCTCGGAGCATGTCAGAAGGATTCGCTCCGTCCATGTCGCCAACCCTGCTGTAGGTCTACAACTTGTCTGGGAACGCCGAGAAGAGTGCTACGGCTCCCCGGAGGTGATAGAGAGAGCCCTCTTCAAAAGACTAGAGGATTTTCCGAAGCTGTCCAACAAAGAACCCACAAAACTAAGGGAACTTGGAGACCTGCTCTCAGAGTTAAACGCTGCTAAATCTGAAGGCTAACTGCAAGGGCTCTCATACCTGGACACAGCCAGGGGTGTGAACCCCATTGTTGAAAATCTGCCACACGGTCTGCAAGAGAAATGGTTGGCTAAGGGTTCTCAGTACAAGGAGCAGTACAATGTTTCATTTCCCCCTTTTGCCTACTTCACCGACTTCATCTGCGGCGAAGCATGGAGAAGAAACGACCCCAGTTTTTCCCTCACTCTAACTCCGTTGAAAACATCTAATCAGTACCCAAAGCACGAACAGTTCTAAAGAGGGGCAAGATACGCTAAACGACAAGTATCTATCCACAAGACAGATGTCGAAAGAAACTACCCAATTTCTCAAATGTTCAGTTCAAGTTACAAGCTCGACGATGTCGGGAGACAGTGTCCCATACATCAGAAATCCCATCCTCTGAACAAGTGCCGTGGTTTTCGAAGCAAACCACTTGAAGAGCGCAGAGCCTTTCTGAAAGACAATGGTGTCTGCTTCAAGTGTTGCTCCTCCACGACCCACCTGGCGAGGAACTGTAAGACGGCTCTCAAGTGTAGCAAATGTGAGAGCGATGACCATGTAGCCGCGCTTCATCCTGGACCTCCACCGTGGGATAAAGAGAACAAGGACCCCCCCTCACAGTATGGCGGGGAGAGTGAAGAGAAAGCGCCTGGAGTCACCTCGAAATGTACAGAAGTCTGCGGAAAAGGGCAAAGCCTCCGGCCTATTACCTTCGTGCTTGGCACTCAGCATCAAGGGTTGTAATTGGGGGTTAAATCACCAGAAATGATTCCCGGGCGCGGCACCGCTGCTGCCCACTGCTGCTCTCACCTCCCAGGGGGTGAACAAGGGGATGGATCAAATGCAGAGGAAAAATGTCACCACATCTAGTGTGTGTGTGACAATCATTTGTACTTTAACTTTAACTTTAAAAGTCTTGTTCCAAGATATGCCTTGTTAAGGTCGATCCCAAAACACACCCAGACAGAGCTAACGTCTACATCCTCCGAGATGACCAGAGCAACAGTTCCCTGGCGAGGTCTGAAGTATTTGACCTCTTCCAAATCAAAGGTTCAGACTCACCTTACACTCTCCAGACATGTGCAGGAGTCACCGAGACATCAGGAAGGAGAGCCACTGGGTTCATCACAGAGCCTCTGGATGGAAAAACCAGTGTGGTGCTTCCAACAGTCATAGAATGTAACCACATGCCAGACGACCGGTCAGAGATCCCGACTCCCGAGGTCGCACGACACCACACCCACTTGAAGTCCATCGCTCACATGATCCTACGTCTGGACCATGAATCCCAGATACTAATACTTATTGGACGCGACGTCCTTCAGGTCCATAAAGTCAGAGAGCAGCGTTGCGGTCCTCATAGTGCCCCCTTCGCCCAACGACTGGATCTTGGCTGGGTCGTTGTAGGGGATGTGTGTCTCGGGTCAGTCCACAAAGCGGCAGCTGTGACTTCCTACCGTACCAGTGTGCTTGAACATGGAAGACCATCTCTCCTCACTCCATGTCCCAACCAACTTCAGGTCAAGGAAAGGTTCAGCTCCCAAGTACACAATGCAACTTCTTCTCGCAGCCTTAAATTCAGCATCCCTGTCCTCGATAACAGCAACTTTGGCAACACGATCTTCCAGAGCACTAAGGATGATGATCAAGTTGGACTTTCCATCGAGAACCGAATGTTCCTGGATTTCATGGACAGAGAGATGACAATGGATGACACCAACAGCTGGGTGGCACCGCTTCCATTCAGATCTCCCCGTCAACGACTCCCAAACAATAGAGAACAAGTACTTAGCAGACTTACCACTCTTTGTCGCACCTTTGAAAGAAAGCCAAAGATGAAGGATGACCTCTTTGCCTTCATGCAGAACATCTTTGATCGCAACCATGCTGAGTTGGCACCGCCACTAGAAGAAGGAGGTGAGTGCTAGTACTTACCTATTTTTGGTGTCTATTATCCCCAGAAGCCGGACAAGATCAGGGTCGTCTTTGACTCAAGTGCTCAACATCATGGCATATCCCTGAATGACATACTACTTACTGGGCCGGATCTAAACAACAGTTTGCTCAGCGTGTTGCTGCGCTTCAAAAAAGAGACTGTTGCTGAAATAGCAGACATTGAACAAATGTTTCACAGCTTTGTTGTTCGCATAGACAACAGAGACTTTTCGCGCTTCTTGTGGTTCAAAGAAAACGACCCCGGCCAAGATTGTATTGTAGAGTACCGCATGAAAGTCCATATATTCGGTAACACACCCTCCCCAGCAGTATCCATCTACGAGCTTCACCGTGCAGCAGAACATGGAGCAGAGGAACATGGGATGGATGCCAAGCACTTTGTAGAACGCGACTTCTACGGGCTCACGTCGCTACCCTCAGCCACGGAAGCCATCGACCTGCTGACAAGGACACAGGAGATGTTGGCTGCTTCAAACCTAAGACTCCACAAGATAGCATCCAACTGCTCTAATGTGCTAAATGCCTTCTCTCAAGAAGATCATGCTGGAGGATTGCAAAACTTAGATTTCGATGACAACTCCACTCTCGTCCAACGCAGTTTGGGACTCAGCTGGGAGCTAAAACATGACATCTTCACCTACAAAACAATAGCCACAGAAAAACCCTACACCCGTAGAGGTGTTCTAGCAGTAGTGAATAGCCTGTTCGACCCTCTCGGTCTTGTAGCTCCAGTCGTCATTCAAGGGAAGATTCTACTCCGAGAATTGGCCTGCAACGAAGCCCTCGACTGGGACGCCCCTCTACCGAAGACAAAGGAAGCTGAATGGGAAAGATTCATTACAAGATCTGCAGGATATCAGGATACCTAGAGCGTACTCACCTACCACCTTGTCTACCGCACAGAAGAGAGAACTTATTTTTTTCTCTGACGCTTCAGTAAAGGCTATCGCTGCCATAGGCTACCTCAAAGTAATTGACAGCGACGTAGGGTGCCACGTCGGTTTTGTCCTAGTAAAGGCAAAAGTAGCACCTTCATCCGCCCACACTATTTCAAGACTGGAATTGGGAGCTGCTGTACTCGCAGTGAAAATGGCAGAGTTGGTACAGAGAGAGCTGGATATTTGTATCGACACAATGCATTTCTATACAGACAGCAGAGTCGTTCTGGGATACATCTACAACCAGACCAGGCGATTCTACGTGTACGTCTGCAACAGGGTGCAGCTAATCAGAAGGTCAACCAAACCAGATCAGTGGTACTACATCCACACAGCTCAAAACCCAGCAGATCATGCTACACGATCAGTTCCTGCAACGGAGCTTATGAACACTACATGGCTCACAGGACCCACTTTTCTGTACCTGCCTGATGAAGTTCCCAGCTCTGAAATGGAACATCACAAGCTCGTCGACCCAGACACTGACAGCGAGGTACGGTCCCATGCTACAGCACTCTCCATTCCTCATTCTAAGCTGGGATCTCAGCGGTTTGGGCGATTTTCGACATGGAAGTCATTAGTACGGGCTATCGCTTTCATAACCAACATGCTGGAACGTAAAAGAACATCAGTCACAACCGGTGATATCACTAAACGCTGTACAGCACAACAACTATCAAAAACAGAGACTCTCATAATTAGTTGTGTGCAAAAAAAGACTTACAGAACTGAGCTCGACTGCTTGGCTGCTGGGAAAAACATTACAAAAGACAGTCCCCTAAGAAAGCTGGACCCTTACATGGATCAAAAGGGACTTTTGAGGATAGGAGGAAGGCTCAAGCATGCCACACTGGACATTGGAGAACAGTTTCCTATTATCATTCCAGCTCACAACCAAATTGGGAAGCGCGTTGTGAGACACTACCACCAAAAGGTCAAACATCAGGGTCATGTCTTCGACAACAAGGATCTCTACCGTCAACAGTGAAGGAAGGCGCAGGATCTCGCCAATACTTTTTGGCACAGATAGAGGCGTAAATACCTTCCCACACTTCAAAATCGCAACAAGTGGCAAGATGTCAAGCCTAATCTGAAGGAGGGCGACCTTGTGTTGCTCAAAGACAATCAATATAATAATAATTATATATTATATATATTTTATTAATATTATTTTTTAATTTTCCCCTCCCTCAGGGGGGGGGCTCGGCGGGGCGGTTGCTGGTTGTTCCATCTCCATCGTTGGGGTCCCTGCGGGTGGGGTGGGTGGTTCCCGTGGCCCTGTGCCTGGGTGGTCCTGCGGCGGCCGGTTTGGGTGGGGTGGCCGGGGGCTGGCCTCGCCGCGCTCTACGGGGGTGGGGGGTGGGCTCGTGGGGGCCCGGTTGCCGGTGGGGCGGGGGCGGTCTTCCCGTCCGGTTGCGGGGAGTCTCTGGGTCCCTCGGGCGGGGCGTCTCGCCTTTCTGCCCGTGTGGGGTGTGGTCTCTCGCTGGCTTGGGGTCTGGCTGTCCCCTGCTTTTCTCGTGCCCTGTCCTCTGCCGGGTGCGTCTGTCTGCGGCCTGCTGCTGGCCCTTGTGGGCGGTACGGTGGGTCGGGCTCTGGGGTTCCTGTCGCTGGCCGGCTTGGCTGCGTGGGGGCGGTGGTCCCTGGTTCCCTGGGCACCACGCCTCCTGTTTGTGGGTTGGGCTCTCGGGGGTGATGGGGCCGTGCTCTGGCTCCCACGCACTCTGGGAGTCGAATGTATTGTACATGCAAATTCACATATGCTCACATACGTACATAGGTACCTACGCTCCCACATACATACACAAATACAGTACATATTTACCTACCTAATGTTCGTACATCCACACGCACATTCAATATACAAACATACACATACACATACTGTACATATACATTCATTGTACAAACACATATACACATTCTGTACATATACATTCATTGTACAAACACATATACACATTCTGTACATATACAAGTACATATGCATACTTACACTCATGCACATAATCACGTTTCATCAAACATATATTAACGTTGTTGCCCTAGGGTAAACTGGGTGTAACACATGGCACACTGACAAAGCTTAACCTATTGTGACTATAACAATCTACAAGGTTAATGTAGGTTGCTTCTCTTTCTCCCCCTCCATTTTTCTGCATTCTTTCGTATCTCAAGTTATCATTACATATATGTATTGTTGCATTTAAACAACTGTATTGTTGATAATAAAGGTAAATTATTGGTATTGTTCATTATCAATAGCGCTATTTCTATTGGTATTTGTATTGATCCATTTGTAGTGTAATAATGCTCATTGTTATTTCTGTATTATTTTTTATTTTTCGCTAACTGCTTATTTGCTATTACTTTTACCATCATATTTGTACATGTCATATTTGCTGATGTTGCTCTATTGTTGTTGTTGTTGTTGTTGTTTGCTGTTGTTGTTTTTGTCTCTCTGTCTAATCCCCCTCTTGTCCCCACAATTTCCCCCTCTGTCTTCTTTTTTTTTCTCTTTCTATCCCCTCCTGCTCCGGCCCGGCTGCACTAAATGATAATATAAATACATTTAATAAAGTCAAATACAAATAAGGCAACAAGAGAAGTATCCTACACTTCTCTTTTGTAAAGTAAATCTGAACAGCCGACATGGGCATCTACATCAGCTATATGATTTGCCTGAGAAGCTGGACAGGACATAAAAAAAAAAAAAAAAAAAAAAAAAAGACAATCAAGCTAAGAGGAACGAGTGACCCCTGGCTCTTGTCACAAAGACTTTCCCCGACCAGGACTGGAAGGTCAGGAAGATAGAACTCAAGGTCACAAAATCTGGATCTGCAAAGACTTTTCTGAGGCCTGTCTCTGAGACAGTCCTTCTCTTAGCAGCTAATGATACAGACTAAGTTATGTTAGGTTTCTGTAATTTGTATCAAGCATGTTCCTACTGCAGTTCAAAATAGTGGTACAGTATTTATACCAGGCGGGGAGTGTGACGTAACATTATCAGGTAATGAGACGGGACCTTTATTTTGAAGGCGAGTTTCTCCCTCCTCTAGTTTCCGGTAGTCTCCGCACGACAGTCAGACGCCCACTCGTTTACACACAAGACAGGTTTACGTGTTTCAGCGCTCCAAGTTTGTTGTTTCTTCCCACAAAGTGTCTTGGAAACATTGTCTGTAAATCCTGTGTCTGTTTTATGAGTAACATGAAGACGTTGTGTGTGCGCGTGCAAATAAGAAATAAGGAGATAGCACTGTGCGACGATAGCTTGTTCTACTATTTAGCTTGTGCTACTTAGCATGTAGCTTCTTTGCTTGCTAGCTCACTCCTCTAAGGGAGGGTGCAATGTTTGTAAATGTAAATCTTATTCATGTGTGGCTTTGAGTGTTACATAGGCTATGTAGGGCTATTTACATACGTTTTTGAGCACTGTTTACATGCTATTCTATGTGCTGTGTGTGTATGTGTGAAAACATGTTATGTAAGGTCTATTCAGGTGTACTGGGGAGGAGGCTACGCCGTATAGTTAAACCTCAGATTCAGGAGGAACAGTGTGGTTTATGTCCTGGTCATGGAACTGTGGACCACTCTATACTCTCGGCAGGGTCCTTGAGGGTGCATGGGAGTTTGCCCAACCAGTCTACATGTGCTTTGTGGACTTGGAGAAGGCATTCAACCGTGTACCCCAGGAAGTCCTGTGGGGAGTGCTCAGAGAGTATGGGGTAAGGGACTGTCTGATTGTGGCGGTCCTCTCCCTGTATGATCAGGGTCAGAGCTTGGTCCGCATGCCGGCAGTTAGTCGGACCCGTTTCCAGTGAGGGTTGGATTCTGCCAAGGCTGCCCTTTGTCACCGATTCTGTTCATAACTTTTATGGACAGAATTTCTAGGCGCAGTCAGGTCGTTGAGTGTATCTGGTTTGGTGGCTGCAGGATTAGGTCTCTGCTTTTTGCAGATGATGTGGTCCTGATGGCTTCATCTGGCCAAGATCTTCAGATCTCACTGGATCGGTTTGCAGCCGAGTGTGAAGCAACTGAGATGGGAATCAGCACCTCCAAGTCCGAGTCCATGGTTCTCGCCCGGAAAAGGGTGGAGTGCCATGTCCGGGTTGGGGAGGAAATCTTGCCCCAAGTGAAGGAGTTCAAGTACCTCGGAGTCTTTTTCACAAGTGAGGGAAAAGTGGATCGTGAGATCGACAGGTGGATCGGTGCGGCGTCTTCAGTAATGCGGACGCTGTATCGATCCGTTGTGGTGAAGAAGAAGCTGAGCCGGAAGGCAAAACTCTCAATTTATCGGTCGATCTACGTTCCCATCCTCACCTATCGCCATGAGCTATGAGTTATGACTGAAAGGACAAGATCACGGATACAAGCGGCTGAAATGAGCTTCTTTCGCAGGATGGCGGGGCTCTCCCTTAAAGATAGGGTGAGAAGCTCTGTCATCCGGGAATAGCTCAAAGTAAAGCCGCTGCTCCTCCACATCGAGAGGAGCCAGATGAGGTGGTTCAGGCATTTGGTCAGGATGCCACCCGAACGCCTCCCTTGGGAGGTGCTTCGGGCACGTCCGACCGGTAGGAGCCCACGGGAAAGACCCAGAACACGTTGGGAAGACTATCTCTCCCAAGGCGTTCCCAGGACATATGACATATGACTGCATAATAACCCGCTTCTATTGGCCTGGTGTGAAACGAGCCATAGAAGACTTTTGCAAGGGCTGTCCTGAATGCCAAAAGAATGCACCCTGACCCACGTATCGAAACCCCTTGGTCCCGTTCCCCATCATCAGCACCCTGTTCTCACGTCGGGCAATGGACATCGTTGGACCACTCCCAAAGTCAGCCAGAAGACATCGCTACATACTGGTAATACTAGACTATGCCAGCCGATATCCTGAGGCTGTACCATTACGCACAGCCTCAGCCAAAGCTATAGCACACAAACTGTTTATGATGTTTAGCCGAGTGGGAATTGCAGATGAGATTTTATTGGACCAGGGCACATGTTTCACGTCACAAGTGCTAACCATGCTCTACAAATGGTTAAAAGTAAAACGCATACGAACCTCTGTATATCATCCTCAGACAGATGGCCTGGTGGAACGTTTCAATTATACGTTGAAAAAGATGCTAAAAAAAGTAGCCGACAAAGACGGGAAAGACTGGGATCACCTCATTCAATATGTCCTCTTTGCCTTCAGAGAGGTGCCCCAGGCGTCCACTGGCTTCTCCCCCTTTGAGCTAGTTTATGGCCGACGTCCCCGAGGCCTGCTGGACATTGCAAAAGAAACCTGGAAGGACCGACCCTCGCCACACCGCAGTGTGATCGACCATGTCGCCTAACTACAATCTGGCGCTATGTGTCACATGAATGTTTTTTAAAGTTATACCTAAAACACAAGTAACGTAAAAAACATGGGGTTTACTTTTTGATATAAATAAAAACACAAAGCAGTTTGGTTAATGAAGCTGAAGTCTGATAAACAAGCTTTGTTCTTCTCCATACACCCCCTTGTGGTTCAGTACAACAATTTGGCCAACAAAAAAACAAAACAGGAGTGACACCTCTCACATACACAATCTTCACAGCCTTCGTTCAATTCGATGAGATGACAAAACATTTTTGCTAGTATTGATGTTATTTGAACACTGATATAGTTTGCAGTTAAATAAAGGAGTGAACTTCTCAGTAAACAAAGTAAAGACTTTATAAACAAGTTTTGACAACGTTCACGACACATTGCCTGCTGCATGTTTCCTCACGTCATTAACTCTCAGTCACAGCAGCTGATGAATGCTGTATTTAGAAAATAAAGGGACGGCGTGGCGCAGTGGAAGAGTGGCCGTGCGCGACCCGAGGGTCCCTGGTTCAATCCCCACCTAGTACCAACCTCGTCATGTCCGTTGTGTCCTGAGCAAGACACTTCACCCTTGCTCCTGATGGGTGCTGGTAGCGCCTTGCATGGCAGCTCCCTCCATCAGTGTGTGAATGTGTGTGTGAATGGGTAAATGTGGAAGTAGTGTCAAAGCGCTTTGAGTACCTTGAAGGTAGAAAAGTGCTATACAAGTACAACCCATTTATCATTTAAAGGCAACATCAAATAGTTTTTCTCCTTTGCTGTATACTTTTAGTGTGGGGACAAGTGTCTCCAATATTGTCCACACTTGTCGATTCCTCGAGTAACTCGAGTAATTTGTTTACAAAATATATTGGAGGAATTTTCGCTGCATCGAGGCGTCGTTAAGTTATTTTTTATTTTTTTATTTTTTTACGGCATTTTGCCTCGTTTAGTAGTCAAAGCTCATGTTTCGCACGGACTGTTTAGGTTTTGCACAGCGTGTTTACATCAGATCATACGCCCCCTGCACTGCACAACACCGCTCTTTTAAATACGCTTGAGTTTAGTAAACTTTTTCGCCGACATAACTCGCAATGGCAGACGCCGCAGAAAGCAGTGACAAGAGCCATAGCAAAACGAGGGAATTAAGAAGCGACAAAAGTTGTCTAAGGTGTGGGAACACTTCACACTAAGATCAAAGAAAAACACAGTAGTATGCAAACAGCTCGCATACCACAATAGCTAAAGTTCCATGCTACAGCACCTGTCGAGAAAGCATGTGATTGAGGGACGTCCAGAGACGAGGTAAGTCATCTATTATCAAATGTAAACGCAAAAGTTATGATAGTAAAATAAATGTTATTTATTATGATAACCAGAATGTGTTCTTTCACTCCCACAAAGTCATCAAATGCCGCCAAAAGGTGTTGAAAACTAACAACGCTATCCGAGCTGTCGTGTTCAATTAGCCTTTCATTAGTAACCAATCAACAATATGATTTGCCTGAGAAGCTGCACAGGACAAAAAAATAAATAAAAAAATTAAGCAAAAATATGATTTATTCGATTACTCGATTAATCGATGGGGATATTCGATAGAACACTCGATTTCTAAAATATTCGATAGCTGCAGCTCTAATTTAAACACAGCATTGTGCTCTAAACGCACGCCGGGAAGCGAGGGAAAATTACGTTAAACCAAACGCTTGGCTCCGTCTACTCCGAGGGGAAATCTCCGCAACAAAGTTCGTCCACCATGATTATCAAGCCAAATGACGCTAGTGCACATGCGCCGGATTTCCTGCTGCCTACAATGCATTAATAAATGACGTGGTTTCGGTAATTAAAAAATTAGACGGTGTTACTAACCGTCTGTAATTTTATCGCAAATTATCATTATACCGTTGACCATTACATCCCCCGTCCATTAACACGTAAAAAGTCAAGGGCGGTCACGGTATGTTCTTGCCGCAGATGTTGGTAAATTTTTTAGGGCAATACGGCAAAAGCCGCCAGCCGCGCAAGTCCTGCAGCTGGCCGGCGGTCCAAAATACGGCCAGCAAAGTCGCACGGGAATTTTATATTATTATTATTATCAATATATATATATATATATATATATATATATATATATATATATATATATATATATATATATATTTTATTTTATTTTATTTTTTTTATTTTTTATTTTATTTATTTATTTTTATTTTTATTTTTATTTATTTATTTTTTTAAGTTTTTTAATTTCATTATTTAATTGTGTGTGGCGTTGCGTGGGTCTCGCTTCCTGTTGGGTGGGTCTCGCTTCCTGTTGGGTGGGGTCCATGCCCGTATGGCCCGACCTTGCGCTGTGGGGTCTCTGTTGGTGACTTGATGCGGTGGCGGCGCGGCCCCCATGTCTGGTCTGGATGCTGTGTCTCGGTTGTTTGGGCGGTGGTGTGTTTGTGCGGGTTTGGGTTGGGGTGGTGGGGGAGGTGTTAATGTCTCTTGTTTACGTGTTGGCGTTTGGGCTTGCTGGCGGGCTGGCGGGCTGGCGCTGGCTGGTCTTTGTGATCCTGTTGGCGTGTGGTTGCCGGTCGCAGTTTTTCCGATCGCTGCTGCTGTTTCTACTGCCGTTTGTTTGTGGTGTGGGCACCCGTGGCTGATGGGTCTGGTGCAGGGGGGTGGCTGATGTTGTGACTGGTGGCAGCGCGCGCGCGTGGTTGTTTTCGGGGCTGACGAACTTGCCGACTTCTTACTCGTTTATTGTCGTGTTGGTTGGCTTGTCGGGTGTGGGTCTGGGGTGCCCTTGTGCCTTGCCGCGCCGCCTTTCGCGCCCGGCGTCGGGCCGTTGTCTGGGGTGTCCCTGGGTGACGGGGGCGTGCGGCCGGACCTGTGGGGCTTGGGGGAGGAGATCGGCTTGTTCTCAGTGGGCAGTGGGTGCCGGGACTTGATCACTGTCCCGCCGGCCTGTGTATGGATTTGTTGTTGTTGTTGTATATATATATGAGTGTGTGTGTGTGTGTGTGTGTGTGTGTGTGTGTATGTACGTGTATGTATGTATGTGTATGCATGTATGAGTATAGGTATATGTGTGTTTATAGATGTGTATGTGTGTGCATGTATGAGTATAGGTATATGTGTGTTTATAGATGTGTATGTGTATGTATATATGCGTATGTGCGTACATGTTTGTATATATGTGTGTATGTGTATGTATATGTGTATGTACAGTATGCATATATGTGTATATGTATATATATATATATATATATTAATAAGGTTATCCAAAAAATAGTGCTCGATACCGTAGTAGAGCGCAATATATGTATGTGTGGGGAAAAAAAAATCACAAGACTATTTCATCTCTACAGGCCTGTTTCATGAGGGGGGGTACCCTCAATCATCAGGAGATTTTAATGGGAGCATTCACATACCATGGTTTGTATAGGGCACAGAGTGGGTGGGTACAGGCTGGCGTAGGGGCGTGGTGATTGGCTCATGTGTTACCTAGGAGGTGTTTCCGTCTGTGGCGGCATGCTGTTACAATTTCGCTGCGCTTGTTGAGGGATGACAGGTCTGGACGGTAAATAATAAACAGTTTCTCTTTCAAGCATAGGTTGCATCTTTTATTACCACTATTGTAAGGTGTGCTGGATGCAAGAATTTGCCATGTTTTTGAATATTCAACATTATTGTCTTTGAGGTCCCAAATGTGTTTGCTGAGTTCTGTGGTATTCCGCAGGTTTTGGTTCCTGAAAGAAGCCTTGTGATTGTTCCATCTGGTTTTGAATTCTCCCTCGGTTAATCCTACATATGTGTCGGATGTGTTAATGTCCTTGCGTATTACCTTAGATTGGTAGACAACTGATGTTTGTAAGCACCCCCCGTTGAGAGGGCAATCAGGTTTCTTTCGACAGTTACAGCCTTTGTTGGTTTTGGAGTCGCTCTGTCCGGGGGCCGACGGCTCATTTGCAATTGTTTTGTTGTGGTTTGAGATGATTTGTCGTATATTGTTCATACAGCTGTAGCTCAATTTAATGTTGTTCTTGTTGAATACTTTTCTTAGGGTGTTGTCTTTGGGAAAGTGTTTGTCAATCAGATTGAGGAATTTGTGTCCAATGTTAGTTGAGACGTTTTTGCTGTATGGGGGGTTGTACCAGATGATGTCGTTTCGTTTTCTGTTCTTTTTTGACTGGTTTCCTGGCGTGGGTTCATAGGTGAGGGTGAAATTGTATCCGCTTTCATCAAGGGCTTTTTGGTACGGGGGGGTTGCTTGGTCAAATTCAGCTTTGCTAGATGACAGCATCGATAGCCTTTTATTAATTCCGGTAGGTATTCTTTTCGTGGTGGTGGGTGGGTGGTTGCTGTCATGGTGCACGTATTGGAGTGTTGTGTTGGGTTTCGTGAATGGTTGGTAGCTGTTATTTCTCAGGTTGAAAGTGACGTCAAGAAAGTTGACGGTTTGCTTGTTGGCTTCAATCGTGATCCGTAGGCCGTTCTCTTTGAAAATTTGGCATATGCGCTTCTTGGTATTCTCGCTGCTCCTTGGCGAGGCGCGACACACTGCCAGTCCGTCATCACGGTAAATACCAAGGTTCAGATTGAGGCTAGCGAGCTGGGAGAGGAGGAAACTCCCAACGAGTTCACACGTTTCTGCTCCGTCAAAACTTCCCATAGTGACGTCAAATGTTGCATTGTTCTTTTTTTGCCATGGTGTACTGTTGTGGATGAGAATGGAGTTTTTTTGCGTGGATGATGATGTTTCTTTCGTTGCCTGTGATTGAGTCGTAGTCTGAGGCGAAGTCTAGTGCTTGAGTCAGTAGGTCTTGCGTGATGGAAGGGTAAAATTCTTCGATATCAAAGGAGATAAAGTTGTGCTGTTGTTTGTCTTGGATGTTGTTGAACCATTTGATTACTGCTGCTGTATTTCTCCATTGGTTGAGTGGTGTTTTGTCCTTGATTTTTGTGTTGACTCTGTCCAGGATTATTTTGCTGATTTTTCCTATTTCAGATTTAGTTGGGTTTATTAGTCGGCATGTTGGGTTATTTGCGAAGTTGGGTTTGTGGTCCATCAATGTGATGAAGGCTTCCTTGTTGGCTGTGGCGTCCACCCTGTCCTCAATGTCCAGTTCAGCCGCGATCCTTTTATTTTCCAGATGGATGTTCTGTAAGGTGTTGGGTTGCGCTTTTTTGTATGATTTGGTGATGCTTCTGTCCAGTAAGGTGTGATGTTCTGGTATGTCCATTCTGTAGAAGTTTGTGGTTTTATCTGCAGCTATGATGAGGTTGTTTACTTTCTTGATGCGCTCCTTGTCATTTTTCAGCTTGGTGAGGAGTGGGTTGCGGATTGGCTTGAATTTGACTGATTGTATCATTTTGAGCATGTCGTTCTCAAAATCCTTTAGTTCCTCAACTGTGGGTGGGTTCTTGGTAGATTTGAATCCGTAAGTTTTCTTTTGCGTTCTTTTGTTTCAGGGTGGAGGAAAAAATGTGCTTTCCACCGCATCCTTCTTAGGAAGTGTTCCATCTTTTCTATGAGCCTTAGCTTGTAGTCATTCTGCGCGGGTATGGGAATGTTCTTCGTGGAGTAGTCGATGTTGAATTTTTCCATTTCTGATCGTCGTACAGTGCTCAACAAATGTCAATTTGGAGCGGAGTATATGTCTTAATAAGGTTATCCAAAAATAGTGCTCGATACCGTAGTAGAGCGCAATATATGTATGTGTGGGGAAAAAAAATCACAAGACTATTTCATCTCTACAGGCCTGTTTCATGAGGGGGGGTACCCTCAATCATCAGGAGATTTTAATGGGAGCATTCACATACCATGGTTTATATAGGGCACAGAGTGGGTGGGTACAGGCTGGCGTAGGGGCGCGGTGATTGGCTCATGTGTTACCTAGGAGGTGTTTCCGTCTGTGGCGGCATGCTGTTACAATTTCGCTGCGCTTGTTGAGGGATGACAGGTCTGGACGGTAAATAATAAACAGTTTCTCTTTCAATCATAGGTTGCATCTTTTATTACCACTATTGTAAGGTGTGCTGGATGCAAGAATTTGCCATGTTATTGAATATTCAACATTATTGTCTTTGAGGTCCCAAATGTGTTTGCTGAGTTCTGTGGTATTCCGCAGGTTTTGGTTCCTGAAAGAAGCCTTGTGATTGTTCCATCTGGTTTTGAATTCTCCCTCGGTTAATCCTACATATGTGTCGGATGTGTTAATGTCCTTGCGTATTACCTTAGATTGGTAGACAACTGATGTTTGTAAGCACCCCCCGTTGAGAGGGCAATCAGGTTTCTTTCGACAGTTACAGCCTTTGTTGGTTTTGGAGTCGCTCTGTCCGGGGGCCGACGGCTCATTTGCAATTGTTTTGTTGTGGTTTGAGATGATTTGTCGTATATTGTTCATACAGCTGTAGCTCAATTTAATGTTGTTCTTGTTGAATACTTTTCTTAGGGTGTTGTCTTTGGGAAAGTGTTTGTCAATCAGATTGAGGAATTTGTGTCCAATGTTAGTTGAGACGTTTTTGCTGTATGGGGGGTTGTACCAGATGATGTCGTTTCGTTTTCTGTTCTTTTTTGGCTGGTTTCCTGGCGTGGGTTCATAGGTGAGGGTGAAATTGTATCCGCTTTCATCAAGGGCTTTTTGGTACGGGGGGGTTGCTTGGTCAAATTCAGCTTTGCTAGATGACAGCATCGATAGCCTTTTATTAATTCCGGTAGGTATTCTTTTCGTGGTGGTGGGTGGGTGGTTGCTGTCATGGTGCACGTATTGGAGTGTTGTGTTGGGTTTCGTGAATGGTTGGTAGCTGTTATTTCTCAGGTTGAAAGTGACGTCAAGAAAGTTGACGGTTTGCTTGTTGGCTTCAATCGTGATCCGTAGGCCGTTCTCTTTGAAAATTTGGCATATGCGCTTCTTGGTATTCTTAATGCTCCTTGGCGAGGCGCGACACACTGCCAGTCCGTCATCACGGTAAATACCAAGGTTCAGATTGAGGCTATCGATGCTGTCATCTAGCAAAGCTGAATTTGACCAAGCAACCCCCCCGTACCAAAAAGCCCTTGATGAAAGCGGATACAATTTCACCCTCACCTATGAACCCACGCCAGGAAACCAGCCAAAAAAGAACAGAAAACGAAACGACATCATCTGGTACAACCCCCCATACAGCAAAAACGTCTCAACTAACATTGGGTGCCCTATATAAACCATGGTATGTGAATGCCATCCATCCATCCATCCATCTTCTTCCGCTTATCCGAGGTCGGGTCGCGGGGGCAGCAGTCTAAGCAGGGAAGCCCAGACTTCCCTCTCCCCAGCCACTTCATCCAGCTCCTCCCGGGGGACCCCGAGGTGTTCCCAGGCCAGCCGGGAGATATAGTCTTCCCAACGTGTCCTGGGTCTTCCCCGCGGCCTCCTACCGGTCGGACGTGCCCTAAACACCTCCCTAGGGAGGCGTTCGGGTGGCATCCTGACCAGATGCCCGAACCACCTCATCTGGCTCCTCTCGATGTGGAGGAGCAGCGGCTTTACTTTGAGCTCCTCCCGGATGGCAGAGCTTCTCACCCTATCTCTAAGGGAGAGCCCCGCTACCCGGCGGAGGAAACTCATTTCGGCCGCTTGTACCCGTGATCTTGTCCTTTCGGTCATAACCCAAAGCTCATGACCATAGGTGAGGATGGGAACGTAGATCGACCGGTAAATTGAGAGCTTTGCCTTCCGGCTCAGCTCCTTCTTCACCACAACGGACCGATACAGCGTCCGCATTACTGAAGACGCCGCACCGATCCGCCTGTCGATCTCACGATTCACTCTTCCCTCACTCGTGAACAAGACTCAGAGGTACTTGAACTCCTCCACTTGGGGCAAGATCTCCTCCCCAACCCGGAGATGGCACTCCACCCTTTTCCGGGCGAGAACCATGGACTCGGACTTGCAGGTGCTGATTCTCATCCCAGTCGCTTCACACTCAGCTGTGAACCGATCCAGTGAGAGCTGAAGATCCTGGCCAGATGAAGCCATCAGGACCACATCATCTGCAAAAAGCAGAGACCTAATCCTGTAGCCACCAAACCAGATCCCCTCAACGCCTTGACTGCGCCTAGAAATTCTGTCCATAAAAGTTATGAACAGAATCGGTGACAAAGGGCAGCCTTGGCGGAGTCCAACCCTCACTGGAAACGTGTCCGACTTACTACCGGCAATGCGGACCAAGCTCTGGCACTGATCATACAGGGAGCGGACTGCCACAATCAGACAGTCCGGTACCCCATACTCTCTGAGCACTCCCCACAGGACTTCCCGAGGGACACGGTCGAATGCCTTCTCCAAGTCCACAAAACACATGTAGACTGGTTGGGCAAACTCCCATGCACCCTCAAGGACCCTGCCGAGAGTATAGAGCTGGTCCAAAGTTCCACGACCAGGACGAAAACCACACTGTTCCTCCTGAATCCGAGGTTCGACTATCCGGCGTAGCCTCCTCTCCAGTACACCTGAATAGACCTTACCGGGAAGGCTGAGGAGTGTGATCCCACGATAGTTAGAACACACCCTCCGGTTCCCCTTCTTAAAGAGAGGAACCACCACCCCGGTCTGCCAATCCAGTGGTACCGCCCCCGATGTCCACGCGATGCTGCAGAGTCTTGTCAACCAAAACAGCCCCACAGCATCCAGAGCCTTAAGGAACTCCGGGCGGATCTCATCTACCCCCGGAGCCTTGCCACCGAGGAGCTTTTTAACTACCTCAGCAACCTCAGCCCCAGAAATAGGAGAGCCCACCACAGACTCCCCAGGCACTGCTTCCTCATAGGAAGGGATTGGTGGGATTGAGGAGGTCTTCGAAGTATTCCCTCCACCGACCCACAACATCCGCAGTCGAGGTCAGCAGAACACCATCCTCACCATACACGGTGTTGATAGTGCACTGCTTCCCCTTCCTGAGGCGGCGGATGGTGGTCCAGAATTGCTTCGAAGCCGTCCGGAAGTCGTTTTCCATGGCCTCACCGAACTCCTCCCATGTCCGAGTTTTTGCCTCTGCGACCGCTGAAGCCGCACACCGCTTGGCCTGTCGGTACCTGTCCGCTGCCTCGGGAGTCCTATGAGCCAAAATAACCCGATAGGACTCCTTCTTCAGCTTGACGGCATCCCTCACCGCCGGTGTCCACCAACGGGTTCTAGGATTACCGCCACGACAAGCACCAACTACCTTGCGGCCACAGCTCCAATCAGCCGCCTCGACAATAGAGGCGCGGAACATGGTCCATTCGGACTCAATGTCCAGCACCTCCCTCGTGACATGTTCAAAGTTCTTCCGGAGGTGGGAATTGAAACTCTCTCTGACAGGAGACTCTGCCAGACGTTCCCAGCAAACTCTCACAATGCGTTTGGGCCTGCCAGGTCTGTCCGGCATCCTCCCCCACCATCGCAGCCAACTCACCACCAGGTGGTGATCGGTAGAAAGCTCCGCCCCTCTCTTCACCCGAGTGTCCAAAACATGAGGCCGCAAATCCGATGACACAACTACAAAGTCGATCATGGAACTGCGGCCTAGGGTGTCCTGGTGCCAAGTGCACATATGGACACCCTTATGTTTGAACATGGTGTTCGTTATGGACAATCTGTGACGGGCACAAAAGTCCAATAACAAAACACCGCTTAGGTTCAGATCCGGGCAGCCATTCTTCCCGATCACGCCTCTGCAGGTTTCACTGTCGCTGCCAACATGAGCATTGAAGTCCCCCAGTAGAACGAGGGAATCACCCGGGGGAGCACTCTCAAGTACTCCCTCGAGTGAATCCAAAAAGGGTGGGTACTCTGAGCTGCGGTTTGGCGCGTAAGCGCAAACCACAGTCAGGACCCATTCCCCCACCCGAAGGCGAAGGGAAGCTACCCTCTCGTCCACCGGGTTGAACTCCAATGTACAGGCTCTGAGCCGGGGGGGCAACAAGAATTGCCACCCCAGCCCGTCGCCTCTCACTGCCGGCAACGCCAGAGTGGAAGAGAGTCCAGCCCCTCTCGAGAGAACTGGTTCCAGAGCCCTTGCTGTGCGTCGAAGTGAGTCCGACTATATCTAGTCGGAACTTCTCCACCTCGCGCACTAGCTCAGGCTCCTTCCCCCCCAGCGAGGTGACGTTCCACGTCCCAAGAGCTAGCTTCTGTAGCCGAGGATCGGACCGCCAAGTGCCCTGCCCTCGGCTTCCGCCCAGCTCACATCGCACCCGACCTCTATGACCCCTGCTATGGGTGGTGAGCCCATTGGAGGGGGGACCCACGTTGCCTCTTCGGGCTGTGCCCGGCCGGGCCCCATGGGGACAGGCCCGGCCACCAGGCGGTCGCCATCGTGCCCCACCTCCGGGCCTGGCTCCAGAGGGGGGCCCCGGTGACCCGCGTCCGGGCGAGGGAAATCTGGGTTCCTTAGTCGTTTTCTTCATAGAGGTCTTCGAGCTGCTCTTTGTCTGATCCCTCACCTAGGACCAGTTTGCCTTGGGAGACCCTACCAGGGGGCATCAAGCCCCCGGACAACATAGCTCCTAGGATCATTGGGACACGCAAACTCCTCTACCACGTTAAGGTGGCAGCTCAGAGAATGTGAATGTGAATGCTCCCATTAAAATCTCCTGATGATTGAGGGTACCCCCCCTCATGAAACAGGCCTGTAGAGATGAAATAGTCTTGTGATTTTTTTCCCCACACATACATATATATATATATATATATATATATATATATGTGTGTATGTGTGTATATGTATGTATGTATGTATGTATGTATATATGTGTGTATATATACATATGTGTGTATATATGTATGTATGTATATATATATATGTATGTATGTATGTATGTATGTATGTATGTGTATATATATATATATATATCAGGCTACTGCATCTGGACTGCGTGTCTGGAGCTCTTGGGTCCCACCGTCCATCCCTTCCGGCTGCCCATCTTGGTTGGGGCCTGCTGGTTCTAGTCCCCGCATCTATTGTGGTAGCTTGGTGCTGCAAAGTATTCCAAGGTGCTGCGAGCAAGGTGCTCCTGGGGTAGTCACCTTGTTTGTCAGCATGTCTGTGATCTTCTTTTAATTATTTTTATTTTTACTTATTTTATTTTTTTAAATATTTTTATATATAATAATAATAATAATAATAATAATAATAATAATAATAATAATAATAATAATTATTATTATTATTATTATTATTATTATTATTATTTATTAATGTATTGATGTATTTATTTTTTAACACATTAATTGTATTTTATTAAATTTATTAAATTTTTTTACCCTCCCTCAGGGAGGGAACTCGACAGGTTGGTTGCTGGTTGTTTCATATCCATCGTTGGGGTCCCTGCGGGTGGGGTGGGTGGTTCCCGTGGCCCCGTGCTGGGCGGTCCTGCGGCGGTCGGCTTGGGTGGGGTGGCCGGGGGAGGGCCGCGTGCTCTCCGGGGGTGGGGGTTGGGCTCGTGGGTCCCGGTTGCTGGTGGGGCGGGGGCGGTCTTCTCGTCCAGTTGCGGGGAGTCTCTGGGCCCCCCGGACCGCTTTTCTGTCCGTGTGGGGTGTGGTCTCTCGCTGGCTTGAGGTCTGGCTGTCCCCTGCTTCTCTCGTGCCTTGTCCTCTGCCGGGTGCGTCTGTCTGCGGTCTGCTGCTGGCTCTTACGGGCGGTATGGTGGGCCTGGCTCTGGGGTTCCTGTCGCTGGCCGGCCTGGCTGCGTGGGGCCGGTGGTCCCTGGTTCCCTGGGCACCACAAATCAACTTCTGTTTGGGGGTTGGGCTCTCTGGGTGGCTGGAGCCATACTCTGGCTCCCACACACACTGGGAGTCAATTATATTGTACATACAAATACACATATACTCCCAAACATACCGTTATTCATACATACATACATACATACATACATAGATACCTACGCTCCCACATACATATTAAAATACAGTACATACCTACATACTCAAAGTTCGTACATCCACACGCACATTCACTGTACAAACATACATATACACATGCTGTACATATACATTCACTGTACAAACATACATATACACGTACTGTACATATACATTCACTGTACAAACATACATATACACATTCTGTACTTATACAAGTACATATGCATACAAACACTCGTGCACATAATCACGTTTCATCAAACATATATTAACATTGCTCTAGGGGAAATTGGGTAAGACATGGGACACTGACAAAGCTTAACCTATTTTACTATAACAATCTACAAGGTTAATATAGGTTGCTTCTCTTTCTTCCCCTCCATTTTTTGCATTCTTTTGTATCTCTAGTTATCATTACATATATGTATTGTTCCATTTGAACAACTGCATTGTTGATAATAGAGGTACATTATTGGTATTGTTCATTATCAATAGCGCTGTTTCTATTGGTATTTGTATTGCTCCATTTGTAGTGTAATAATGCTCATTGTCATTTCTGTATTATTATTTATTTCGCTTCTTTGCTATCACTTTTACCATCATAATTGTACATATCGTATTTGCTAATGTTGTTCTATTGTTGTTGTTGTTGTTGTTATTGTTATGTTTGCTGTTGTTGTTTTTATCTATCTGTCTAATCCCCCTCTTGTCCCCACAATTTCCCCCTCTGTCTTCCTTTTTTTCTCTTTCTATCCCCTCCTGCTCCGGCCCGGCTGCATCAAAAGATAATATAAATACATTTAATAAAGTCAAATACAAATAAGGCAACAAGAGAAGTATCCTACACTTCTGTTTTGTTAAGTCAATCTGAACAGTCGATATGGGCATCTACATCAACTATATGATTTGCCTGAGAAGCTGGACAGGAGAAAAAAAAAAAAAAAGTCGCACGGGAAAGGGGGGAGGGGGGGGGGGGGAGTGGGAAAAGTGGGAAAAATGTTCTAAAATCCCGGGTTTGACAGCCACAAGTTGCGACCACCCTCCTCATTGGCCGCAGTTGCCGTGGTTAAATTCGAGCCCTGCATTCAGCAAATGGCCCTCAGGCCACACTTTGCCTTCCCGGAGAGAAAATTAAAGAAGTGGTGTCCTAAGTGTGTCGGAAAATGTCTCTAAGATGTGTTTTATTAGCACTTATGAAAGTGATAAAGGTTGGCTTGCACGCTTTTGGAGCTTTTGTGCACGCTGCACACTCTCTGAGCTTGTGGTGGCAGATCTCCACTCTCACTTGCGCAGCAAAAACTTTCTTGATCGCTTGTAATTAATTAGTGAATCAAAGCATGACACAAGTACATCTCTCTTTCACTTTTCACTCGCAAAATGTAGCGACAAAGTGACAAAGCAGGCGCAACTACAATTATGCTACACTCACATACTTTATTTTCATTTGTTTATGAACGAGGGTCAACCGGAAATGCCAAATCCACATTCCTGATAGATTTCCACCAATAAATAAAGATATTGAAACACTGGATAATTGTTTTCTTCTTCGTTGTGAAGAAAAAAAGCTAGTAATGATAGCATGCTAAAAAGCTAACTGTAACATGCGTCAATTACCAAAATATATTTAACATCTACAGCTCCAAAAGCCGTAGATGTTATTGTAGCGTCCCGGAAGAGTTAGTGCTGCAAGGGATTGTGGGTATTTGTTCTGTTGTGTTTATGTTGTGTTGCGGTGCGGATGTTCTCCCAAAATGTGTTTGTCATTTTTGTTTGGTGTGGGTTCACAGTGTGGCGCATATTTGTAACAGTGTTAAAGTTGTTTAGACGGCCACCGTCAGTGTGACATGTATGGCTGTTGACCAAATATGCCTTGCGTTATCATTAAACCAGATAAAAAATCATACAATGTGTCAACATATCTTGACATCTTCGAATAAAGACCATTGTTAAATCCGTCCAACGCTACATTATTATGTGACTGGGTTGGTACGCTGTTTATATGGAGGATAAGCGGACGCCTGGACAGCATGCGGCTGTTAAGTGATGAAGGTCTCAGGTGAGAGAGGAGGTTAAAGCCAGTGTCTTTAAAGCACTCCCCCAATATTGTTGTCTGGGTGGAAATCGGGAGAAATTCGGGAGAATGGTTGCCCCGGGAGATTTTCGGGAGGGGCACTGAAATTCGGGAGTCTCTCGAGAAAATCGGGAGGGTTGGCAAGCATGGATACCACATACACAAATAATGCAAGCATCTGAGAATGAAAAAAGTGTAAAATGTAATTTCCTATAACCCTGAACAGGATACGCAGTATAAAAGAAGAATGTAAGGACGATGCTTAAAGGTCCTTAAGGGGAATTGCAATTTTTGGGGGGAATTTTGCCTTTCATTCACAATCCTTATGACTAGAGATGTCCGATAATGGCTTTTTTGCCAATATCCGATATTCCGATATTGTCCAACTCTTAATTGCCGATTCCGATATCAACCAATACCGATACATACAGTCGTGGAATTAACACATTATTATGCCTATTTCTGTTGTAATGCCCCGCTGGATGCATTAAACAATGTAACAAGGTTTTCCAAAATAAATCAACTCAAGTTATTGAAAAAAGTGCCAACATGGCACTGCCATATTTATTATTAAAGTCACAAAGTGTATTTTTTTTTTTTTAACATGCCTCAAAACAGCAGCTTGGAATTAGGGACATGCTCTCTCTGAGATAATCCTGATACCCACTACAACTATGGGAAATACTATACTTTGACTTTCACAAAGTGCATTATTTTTTTTAAACATGCCTCAAAACAACAGCTACAAAAACAATGAAGGCACACAGCTTGAGTCCAGAGTATACTAGAGTAATAAAGTAAACATTAACATAGTCCTCTTTTAGTGCAAGACTGCCTGGCATACTGTATAACAGGAGATTATAAACTGGGCTCAATCTACCCTGCTCTAAAGTATCTGTATGACTAACACAAATGTGCTGCAAGCTAGTGGTGAGTGCTTGAAGTGGCCTAGTAGTCAGTCAGAGCTTCTGAAATGCTGCGTTGAGACAGGGCACCTCCGTTCACTGCAAGCTGCAAAGTGTGCGCCATGCAGGGCAGACGAGCCATCGTAGCTTTTGCCATATTGCGTGCGTTGTCCCTGAATACAAAACATATCACATATTGTTATGAAGGTGTCTAATACTACATTCTATATCTACTTGCAGTGTGTATATAAAACATATTACATTTAGTTTTGAAGGTGTCTGTTACTACAATCTATATATATACTTTCAGTGTATATATAAAACAAATTGCATATTGTTATGAAGGTGACTGTTACTAGATAATAATATATAAATATTTGCAGTGTGTATATTGTACATATAACATATTGTTATGAAGGTGTCTGTTACTACATTATATACAGTATATATTTGCAGTGTGTATATTGTACATATTGCATATTGTTATGAAGGTGTCTGTTACTACATTATATATACTTGCAGTGTGTATATTGTACATATGATATATTGTTATGAAGGTGTCTGTTACTATATTATATACAGTATATACTTGCAAAGTGTGATTATACATATTACATATTGTTATTAAGGTGTCTGTTACTACAATATATACAGTATATACTTGTAGTGTGTATATTGTACATATTACATATTGTTATGAAGGTGTCTGTTTCTACATTATATATATATATACTTGCAGTGTGTATATTGCACATACTACATATTGTTATGAAGCTGTCTCTTACTACATTATATATATAATTGCAGTGTGTATATAAAACATATCATATATTGTTAAGAAGGTATATGTTACTATATTCTATATATACTTCCAGTGTGTATATTGTACATATTACATATTGTTATTAAAGTGTCTATTACTAGATTATATATACTTGCAGTGTGTATACAAAACATATTACATATCGTTATGAAGGTGTCTCTTATTTCATTATATATATATATATATATATATATATATATATATATATATATATATATATTTATTTATATATATATATATATATATACATATATATATATATATATATATATATATATATATATATATATATATATATATATATATATATATATATATATATCCTTGCAGTGTGTATACAAAACATATTACATAATGTTATGAAGGTGTCTGTTACTACATTATATACATACTTGCAGTGGGTATATTGTACATATTACATATTGTTATAAACGTGTTTGTTACTACATTCTATGTCTACTTGCAGTGTGTATATAAAACATGACATATTGTTATGAAGGTGTATTTTACTACATTCTATACATTAATTGCAGTGTGTATATAAAATATATGACATATTGTTATGAAGTGTCTGTTACTATATTCTATATAAAATTACAGTGTGTATGTAAAACATATTACATATTGTTGTGAAAGTGTCTGTTACTACATAAATATATACTAGTAGTCTGTATATTGTACATATTACATATTGTTAAGAAGGTGTCTGTTACTACATTATATACAGTATATATTTGCAGTGTGTATATTGTACATATTACATATTGTTATGAAAGTGTCTGTTACTACATTAAATATATACTTGCAGTGTGTAGATTGTACATATTACATATTGTTATGAAGGTGTCTGTTACTACATTGTATACAGTATATACTTGCAGTGTGTAGATTGTACATATTACAGTTTGTTATGAAAGCGTTTGTTACTAAATTATATATATACTTGCAGTGTGTATATTGTACATATTACATATTGTTATGAAAGTGTCTGTTACTACATTATATATATTTATATATATATACTTGCAGTGTGTACATTGCACATATTACATATTGTTATGAAGGTGTCTGTTACTACATTCTATATATAAATGCAGTGTAATATATAAAACATATGACATATTTTTATGAAGGTGTCTGTTACAACATTATATACAGTATATACTTGCAATGTGTATATTGTACATAATAAATATTGTTATGAAGGTGTCTGTTACTACATAATATATATACTTGAAGTGAGTATATTGTACATATTACATATTGTTGTGAAGATGTCTGTTACTACATTCTAAACATAATTGCAGTGTGTATATAAAACATATGACATATTTTTATGAAGGTCTCTGTTACTACATTATAAAAAAACTTGCAGTGTGTATATAAAACATATTACATATTGTTGTGAAGCTGTCTGTTACTACATTCTATACATAATTGCAGTGTGTATATTGTACATATTACATATTGTTATGAAGGTGTCTGTTACTACATTATTTATATACTTGCAGCGGGTAAATTGTACATATTACATATTGTTATAAAAGCGTCTGTTAATACATTTTTTATGTACTTGAAGTGTGTATATAAAACATATTTTATATTGTTATGAAGGTGTCTGTAACTACATTATATATACTTGCAGTGTGTATATTGTATTTATTACATATTGTTATGAAGGTGTCTGTTACTACATTATATGTATACTTGCAGTGTGTATATTGTACATATTACATATTGTTATGAAGGTGTCTGTTACTACATTATTTACAGTATATACTTGCAGTGTGTATATTGTACATATTACATATTGTTATGAAGGTGTCTGTTACTACATAATATATATACTGGCAGTGTGTATAAAAAACATATTACTTATTGTAATGAAGGTGTCTGTTACTACATTATATATATATATATATATATATATATATATATATATATATATATATATATATATATATATATATATATATATATATATATTTATATACTTGCCGTGTGTATATTGAACATATAACATATTGTTATGAAGGTGTCTGTTACTACATTTTATATATATATATATATATATATATATATATAAAATATAGTAACAGACGCTTTCATAACAATATGTAATATGGACAATATACACACTGCAAGTTTATATAGAATGTAGTAACAGACACCTTCATAACAATATGTAATATGTACAATATACACACTGAAATTATACATATAATGTAGTAACAGACACCTTCATAACAATATATAAGTATGTTTTATATACACACTGCATATATATATATATATATATATATATATATATATATATATATACATATATATATGTATATATATATATACATATATATATATATATATATATATATATATATATATATATATATATATATACTTGCAGTGTGTATATAAAACATACTTATATATTGTTATGAAGGTGTCTGTTACTACATTATATGTATAATTGCAGTGTGTATATTGTACATATTACATATTGTTATGAAGGTGTCTGTTACTACATTATATATATACTTGCAGTGTGTATATTGTACATATTACATATTGTTATGAAGGTGTTCGTTACTACATTCTATATATATTTACAGTGTGTATATAAAACATATGACATATTGTTATGAATGTGTCTGTTACTACATACTATATAAACTTGCAGTGTGTATGTAAAACATATTACATCTTGTTGTGAAGGTGTCTGTTACTACATTATATACAGTATATATTTGCAGTGTGTATATTTGACATATTACACATTGTTATATTGGTGTCTGTTACTGCATTATATACAGTATATATTTGTAGTTTGTATATTGTACATATTACATATTGTTATGAAGGTGTCTCTTACTACAATATATATATACTTGCAGCGTGTTTATAAAACATATTATATATTGTTATGAAGGTATATGTTACTACAATATACATATATATATATATATATATATATTTATATACTTGCAGTGCGTGTATAAAACATATTACATATTGTTATGAAGGTGTCTCTTACTGCATTCTATATAAACTTGCAGTGTGTTTATTGTACATATTACATATTGTTGTGAAGGTGTTTGTTACTACATTCTATATATAATTGCAGTGTGTATATAAAACATGACATATTGCTATGAAGGTGTCTGTTACTACATTATATACAGTATATACTTGCAATGTGTATATTGTACATATTATGTGTTATGTGTTGTCATGTGTTATGTGTTGAATAATTTCCCTTGTGGATCATTAAAGTTTGTCTAAGTCTAAGTCTTAGTCTAAATATTGCTATGAAGGTGTCTGTCACTACATTATATACAGTATATACTTGCAAGGTGTGTATATATATATTTATATATATATATATATATATATATATATATATATATATATATATACTTGCAGTGTGTATATTGAACATATGATATATATTGTTACGAAGGTGTCTGTTACTAAATTATATATATAATTGCAGTGTGTATATAAAACATGACATATTGTTATGAAGGTGTCTGTTACTACATTATATAAAGTATATACTTGCAATATGTATATTGTACATATTAAATATTGTTATGAAGGTGTCAGTCACTACATTATATACAATATATACTTGCAGTGTGTATATTGTACATATTACATATTGTTATGAAGGTGTCTGTTACTATATTATATATAAAACTGCAGTGTGTATAAAAAACTGATTACAGATTGTTATGAAGGTGTATTTTACTACATTCTATATATAATTGCAGTGTGTATATAAAATATATGACATATTGTTATGAAAGTGTCTGTTACTATATTCTATATAAACTTGCAGTGTGTATGTAAAACATTTTACATATTGCTGAAAAGGTGTCTGTTACTCCATAAATATATACTTGCAATCTGTATATTGTACATATTACATATTGTTATGAAGGTGTCTTTTACTACATTATATACAGTATATTTTTGCAGTGTGTAGATTGTACATATTACAAATTGTTATGAAAGCGTTTGTTACTACATTATATATAAACCTGCAGTGTAGATTTTACATATTATATATTGTTATGAAGGTGTCTGTTACTACATTCGATATATAATTGCAGTGTGATATATAAAACATTTGACACATTGTTATGAAGCTGTCTGTTATAACATTATATCCATTATATACTTGCACTGTGTATATTGTACATTATACATATTGTTATGAAGGTGTCTGTTACTACATTATATACAGTATATACTTGCAGTGTGTATTTTGTAGATATTACATATTGTAATGAAGGTGTCTGTCACTACATTATATATATACTTGCAGTGTGTATATTGTACATATTACATATTTTTGTGAAGGTGTCTGTTACTACATTCTATAGATAATTGTAGTGTGTATATAAAACATTTGACATATTGTTATGAAGATCTCTGTTACTATATTATATATATACTTGCAGTGTGTATATTGTACATATTACATATTGTTATAAAAGCGTCTGTTACTACATTATATATGTACTTCCAGTGTGTATATAAGACATATTATATATTTTTATGAAGGTGTCTGTAACTACATTGTATATACTAAAGTGTGTATATTGTACACATTACATATTTTTATGAAGGTGTCTGTTACTACATTATATAAATACTTGCAGTGTGTATATTGTACATATTAGATATTGTTATGAAGGTGTCTGTTACTACATTCTATATAAAATTGCAGCGTGTATATAAAACATGACATATTGTTATGAAGGTGTCTGTTACTACATTATATACAGTATATACTTGCAATGTGTATATTGTACATATTACATATTGTTATGAAAGTGTCTGTCACTACATTATATACAGTATATACTTGCAGTGTGCTTATTGTACATATTACATATTGTTATGAAGGTGTCTGTTACTACATTATATATATACTTGCAGTGTGTATATAAAACATATTACTCATTGTAATGAAAGTGTCTGTTACTACATTTTATTTATATATATATATATATATATATATATATATATATATATATATATATATATACTTGCAGTGTGTATATTGCACATTTAACATATTGTTATGAAGGTGTCTGTTTCTACATTCTATATATAATTGCAGTGTGTATATACAACATATGACATATTGTTATGAAGGTGTCTGTTACTACATTCTATATAAACTTGCAGTGTGTATGTAAAACATATAACATATTGTTGTGAAGGTGTCTGTTACTACATTATATACAGTATATATTTGCAGTTTGTATATTGTACATATTACATATTGTTATGAAGGTGTCTGATACTACATTATATACAGTATGTATTTGTAGTGTGTATATTGTACATTATACATATTGTTATGAAGGTGTCTGTTACTACATAATATATGTACTTGCAGTGTGTATATTGTACATAATACATATTGTTATGAAAGCGTCTGTTACTACATTTTATATGTATATATATATATATATATATATATATATATATATATATATATATATATATATATATACTTGCAGTGTGTATATAAAACATACTTATATATTGTTATGAAGGTGTCTGTTACTACATTATATGTATAATTGCAGTGTGTATATTGTACATATTACATATTGTTATGAAGGTGTCTGTTACTACAATATGTATATACTTGCAGTGTGTATATTGTAGATATTACATATTGTTATGAAGGTGTCTGTTACTACATTATATGTATACTTGCAGTGTGTATATTGTACATATTACATATTGTTGTGAAGGTGTCTGTTACTACATTCTATAGATAATTGTAGTGTGTATATAAAACATTTGACATATTGTTATGAAGGTCTCTGTTACTATATTATATATATACTTGCAGTGTGTAAATTGTACACATTATATATTGTTATAAAAGCGTCTGTTACTACATTATATAAATACTTGCAGTGTGTATATTGCACATATTACATATTGTTATGAAAGTTTTTGTTACTACATTCTATATAAAATTGCAGCGTGTATATAAATAATGACATATTGTTATGAAGGTGTCTGTTACTACATTATATACAGTATATACTTGCAATGTGTATATTGTACATATTACATATTGTTATGAAAGTGTCTGTCACTACATTATTTACAGTATATACTTGCAGTGTGTATATTGTACATATTACATATTGTTATGAAGGTGTCTCTTACTACATAATATATATACTGGCAGTGTGTATAAAAAACATATTACTTATTGTAATGAAGGTGTCTGTTACTACATTATATATATATATATATATATATATATATATATATATTTATATACTTGCCGTGTGTATATTGAACATATAACATATTGTTATGAAGGTGTCTGTTACTACATTTTATATATATATATATATATATATATATATATATACATATATATATATGTATATATATATATATACATATACATATATATATATATATATATATATATATATATATATATATATATATATATATATATATATATATATACTTGCAGTGTGTATATAAAACATACTTATATATTGTTATGAAGGTGTCTGTTACTACATTATATGTATAATTGCAGTGTGTATATTGTACATATTACATATTGTTATGAAGGTGTCTGTTACTACATTATATATATACTTGCAGTGTGTATATTGTACATATTACATATTGTTATGAAGGTGTTTGTTACTACATTCTATATATATTTACAGTGTGTATATAAAACATATGACATATTGTTATGAATGTGTCTGTTACTACATACTATATAAACTTGCAGTGTGTATGTAAAACATATTACATATTGTTGTGAAGGTGTCTGTTACTACATTATATACAGTATATATTTGCAGTGTGTATATTTTACATATTACACATTGTTATAATGGTGTCTGTTACTGCATTATATACAGTATATATTTGTAGTTTGTATATTGTACATATTACATATTGTTATGAAGGTGTCTCTTACTACAATATATAAATACTTGCAGCGTGTTTATAAAACATATTATATATTGTTATGAAGGTATATGTTACTACAATATACATATATATATATATATATATATATATATATATATATATATATATATATATATATATATATATTTATATACTTGCAGTGCGTGTATAAAACATATTACATATTGTTATGAAGGTGTCTCTTACTGCATTCTATATATACTTGCAGTGTGTTTATTGTACATATTACATATTGTTATGAAGGTGTTTGTTACTACATTCTATATATAATTGCAGTGTGTATATAAAACATGACATATTGCTATGAAGGTGTCTGTTACTACATTATATACAGTATATACTTGCAATGTGTATATTGTACATATTATGTGTTATGTGTTGTCATGTGTTATGTGTTGAATAATTTCCCTTGTGGATCATTAAAGTTTGTCTAAGTCTAAGTCTTAGTCTAAATATTGCTATGAAGGTGTCTGTCACTACATTATATACAGTATATACTTGCAGTGTGTATATTGTACATGTTACATATTGTTATGAATGTGTCTGATTCTACATTATATATATATATATATATATATATATATATATATATATATATATATATATATATACTTGCAGTGTGTATAAAAAACATATTACATATTGTTATGAAGGTGTATTTTACTACATTCTATATATAATTGCAGTGTGTATATAAAACATATGACATATTGTTATGAAAGTGTCTGTTACTATATTTTATATAAACTTGCAGTTTGTATGTTAAACCTTTTAACATATCGTTGTGAAGGTGTCTGTTACTACATTAAATATATACTTGCAGTCTGTATATTGTACATATTACATATTGTTATGAAGGTGTCTGTTTCTACCTTATATACAGTATATATTTGCAGTGTGTATATTGTACATATTACATATTATTATGAAAGTGTCTGTTACTACATTATATATGTACTTGCAGTGTGTAGATTGTACATATTACAGTTTGTTATGAAAGCGTTTGTTACTACTTTATATATATATACCTGCAGTGTGTGTATTGTACATATTACATATTGTTTTGAAGTTGTCTTTTACTACATTATATATATACTTGCAGTGTGTATTTTCTACATATTACATACTATTATGAAGTTGTCTGTTACTACATTCTATATGTAATTGCAGTGTGATGTATAAAACATATGACATATTGTTACGAAGGTGTCTGTTACTACATTATATGCAGTATATACAAACGTACATGCAGCGTGTATATTGTACATATTACATATTGTTATGAAGGTCTCTGTTACTACATTATATATATACTTGCAGTGTGTATATTGTACATATTACATATTGTTGTGAAAGTGTCTGTTACTACATTCTATACATTATTGCAGTGTGTATATAAAACATTTGACATATTGTTATGAAGGTCTCTGTTACTACATTCTATATAAACGTTCAGTGTGTATATAAAATGTATTGTTGTGGTTTGCAGGGGAGGTGACAGCAACAGACACTAGATGGCAGTACTGTTCAATGATTTATTATATATATATATATATATATTTATATTTATATATTTATGTGTGTGTATATATATATATATATATATATATATATATATATATATATATATATATATATATATATATATATATATATATATATATATATATATCGTAACATATATAATAATAATAAACAACAGTATATATTTAATTGAGGTGTGCGTTACCAAATGTTGTCAAGAGACGAGGAAGTCCAGGGGAGAGAGAAGTCCGAGTCCAATGCGGGGGAAGTCAAGGATCGAGGGAGGCAGTCAGAGTCCAGAGGGAGATCCAGGTAAAAGTGAGACGCACAGCTCACATTCAAGGTGACGGAGGGTACTGCGGGGACGACACAAGAAAACATGGAGGGGCAAAACACATAGAGAGCAGGATTGTATCAAGCAGCAGATTACTATACAGGAGACTATATTCCGGCGCCTGGTGGCCGGTTCAGCAGGCTTATGAAGGCAGCTTCCTCATTACCGACAGGTGCACCGATTGCCAGTGAATGATTGCAGCTGGCGGCTGCTGCAGAGCGGAGACGCGCGCGGGCGTCCCTGGATGTGCGCCGCGGCCGTGGGCGTGTCCCGAGGTGCGCTCGTCAGGACGAATAGATGAGGGCGCATTCCTGGCCGTGACACCTATTACATGTTGTTGTGAAGGTGTCTGTTACTACATAATATATATACTTGCAGTCTGTATATTGTACATATTACATATTGTTATGAAGGTGTCTGTTACTACATTATATACAGTATATACTTGCAGTGTGTATGTTGTACATATTACATATTGTTATGAAGGTGTCTGTTACTGCATTATATATATACTTGCAGTGTGTATATTATACATATTACATATTGTTATGAAATCGTCTGTTACTACATTATATATGTACTTGCAGTGTGTATATAAAACATATTATATATTGTTATGAAGGTGTCTGTTACTACATTATATATACTTGCAGTGTGTATATTGTACATATTACATATTGTTAAGAAGGTGTCTGTTACTACATTCTATATAAAATTGCAGTGTGTATATAAAACATGAAATATTGTTATGAAGGTGTCTGTTACTACATTATATACAGTATATACTTGCAATGCGTATATTGTACATATTACATATTGTTATGAAGGTGCCTGTTACTACATTTTATATATATACTTGCAGTGTGTATATTGTACATATTACATATTGTTACGAAGGTGTCTGTTACTACATTATATATATGTACTTGCAGTGTGTATATTGTACATATTACATATTGTTATGAAGGTGTCTGTTACTACATTCTATATATAATTGCAGTCAATCAATCAATCAATGTTTATTTATATAGCCCTAAATCACAAGTGTCTCAAAGGGCTGCACAAGCCACAACGACATCCTCGGTACAGAGCCCACATAAGGGCAAGGAAAAACTCACCCCAGTGGGACGTTGATGTGACTGACTATGAGAAACCTTGGAGAGGACCGCATATGTGTTCTGAAATAGTGACAGAGAATAGAACAAGGATGGACAATTCAACCCTTAACTCAACAATGAGTAGAGGAATGTTATGTGTGTGTATATGTGTAAATAAATGAACACTGAAATGTAAGTATTTCTTTTATTTATTCATATATATATATGTATATATATATATATATATATATATATATATATAATAAAATATATATATGTATATATATAATAAAATATATATGTATATATATAATAAAATATATATATATATATATATATATATATATAGCTAGAATTCACTGAAAGTCAAGTATTTCTTATATATATATATATATATATATATATATATATATATATATATATATATATCTTAACCACGCGCCCAACCACGCCCCCGGCCCCACCCCCCACCTCCCGAAATCGGAGGTCTCAAGGTTGGCAAGTATGATGTAAAACATATTACATTTTGTTTTGAAGGTGTCTGTTACTACATTATATACAGTATATATTTGCAGTGTGTATATTGTACATATTAAATATTGTTATGAAGGTGTCTGTTACTATATTATATATATACTTGCAGTGTGTATATTGTACATATTACAGATTGTTATGAAAGCGTCTGTTACTACATTATATATATACTTGCAGTGTGTATATAAAATATATTATATATTGTCATGAAGGTGTCTGTTACTACATTATATATACTTGCAGTGTGTATTTAAAACATATGACATATTGTTGTGAAGGTGTTTGTTACTACATTATATACATACTTGCAGTCTGTATATTGTACATATTAAATATTGTTATGAAGGTGTCTGTTACTACATTATATACAGTATAAACTTGCAGTGTGTATATATATCCTAAAAAAAGACGTATGTTTTTGTCTCTCATAATGATTGTGAACCTATCGATAGGCAAAATTCTCCAAAAAGTGCAGTACCCTGTTAAAGGAATGTAGTTCCTCTTGTGCACCCCTACTGTGACCCAGTCCCCCAAGCTCCTAAGCGACGCATGGCACTGAGCCAGGACTGAGACTTGCAGCTTCTGTCTTCTTCCTTCCAAGAGCCGCTAGAGCGATTCTGCTGTTAGTCGGCCCCCGGGACCTCAGGATACAGTGCCATCTTTTCACGCCAGCTTCACAAACACACCAGGCCCGGAGAGGACCTTCCTTTGATTTGGGGGGAGTGGGGGGGGTGCCATGGTAACTGGCAAAGACCGCAAGGCCGAGCTCCTAGGTATCCCAGTGCCTGGAATTACACCCAGACGGAGGTGTGATGCTATGTTTCATGGGGGCTCTGTGATTGATTGGACGGAGACAGAGATGCTATTGAGATGTACGGCACAAATACCAACAAGGTGAGGATGCTCGAGCACGCAGTCACCGAGATAAGATAATTGGTGGGAAAAGGAGGGCGAGCAAATAAACGATGGGTCGCTGACGTTTGCGCTGGCATGTGTGTGAATTCACATGCCGGGGAGGTTGGAATGGACAGTTACGTCTTTATTTACCGTATTTTCCGCACCATAAGCCGCCCTGGGTTATAAGCCGCGCCTTCAATGAACGGCATATTTCAAAACTTTGTCCACCTATAAGCCGCCCCGGGTTATAAGCCGCGCCTACGCTGCGCTAAAGGGAATGTCAAAAAAACAGGTCAGTCAAACTTTAATAATGTATTACAAACCAGCGTTCTAACAACTCTGTTCACCCCCAAAATGTAATGTGCAAATGTGCAATCACAAAAATAGTAACACTCAAATTAGTGCAGAGCAACATCAATAACTCAACGTTGCTCGAACGTTAATGTCACACAACACACAAAATAAACATTTAAAGCTCACTTTCTGAAGTTATTCCTCATCCATAAATCCCTCGAATTCTTCTTCAGTGTCTGAATTAGAAAGTTAGGCGAATACGGCATCCAAAATGGCCGGCTCCGTCTGGTGGAAGTCATCAGAGTCAGTGTCGCTGTTGTTGTCCAGCAGTTCCGTGAATCCTGCCTTCCGGAAAGCTCGGACCACAGTTGAGACTGATCCACTGGCAGATGTTGGCGTATGTCGTCCGGCGCTGTCTCCCTGTCTTAGTGGCGCAGGTCATCTTGTTGCTTCCTCTACCTACGCACCATTGATTCATTTATGTTCAATTCTCTCGCTGCTGCTCTATTTCCGTGTTCTACTGCGTGACTTATTGCCTTGAGTTTGAATTCTGCGTTGTACGTGTGTCTCTTAATAGGAGCCATTTTGTGGTCTTTACAGATGTAAACACACAAATGAAATGAAACGTAATATCCGCGCGCTTCTTCTTCTACGGGGGCGGGTGCATACCTTGGCGGTTGCTTACCGTAGAAGAAGAAGCGCTTTCTCTTCTACGGGGGCCGGTGCTTACCTTGGCGGTTGCTTACCGTAGAAGAAGAAGCGCTTCCTCTTCTACGGGGAAAAAAGATGGCGGCTGTTTACCGTAGATGCGAGACCTAAACTTTATGAAAATGAATCTTAATATTAATCCATATATAAAGCGCACAGGGTTATAAGCCGCACTGTCAGCTTTTGAGAAAATGTGTGGTTTTTAGGTGCGGCTAATAGTGCGGAAAATACGGTAGTCCCGAGCGCTTTGCAGCGAGCCAGGCGTCAAGTTTCAGTGCGTCACGTCTCTTTCCAAGTAGGGCCGCGTCAACAGAAGGTACAGTATGACCGTCTCCTGTAGGCTGCCATCTTAGAAGGATCGGACGTTTAGTGATCACGTTAGCTAACAGCTGTGCTTTGTGTGGCCCCAAAAATATGTAATATTACTTATATTTTACCATGACCATACTTTCCGGGCTGTAGAACGCAGCAGTATTTAAGCCGCACCCACCAAATTGTATTGTTCTCCATATGTTAGACCATAAGCTGCAGATATATACCGTTACAAAACATTTTGTAAATGTTTACTTGCATACCTTAATTGCTTCCAAATGGTGTCTGCAACACGGCAGTAAAACAGCTGATCAAACAAAACAGAAGTCGGGGCGGCATGGTGTTGCTACCCACAACACCATGCCAGAAACCTAAGGGTTGCAGGTTTGCTCCCCGCCTCTTGCCATCCAAATCACTGCCGTTGTGTCCTTGGGCAGTTAAATTGTTCAAATATTGTAGCAAACATACACGTAAACTTGCACATTTGTGTTAAACTTCATTTGAAGAACCCACACACATAATGTGTGGCCTTCACTTTGCCTGACTACTATCGCTGTCTGTTGTTTTGGAAATATTGATGTGTGTTTTGGTACTTCTAAACCCCAATGCAATCGCCTAAAAAAGAGTGGCTGTTGGTGTAATACAAAACCCAAAACCACTGAAGTTGGCACGTTGTGTAAATCGTAAATAAAAACCATACAATGATTTGCAAATAATTTTCAGCCTATAATCAATAGATTGCAAAGACAAAATAATTAACATTCAAACTGGAAAACGTTGTTATTTTTTGCAAATAATAGCTCATTTGGAATTTGATGCCTGCAACATGTTTCAAAAAAGCTGGCACAAGTGGCAAAAAAGACTGAGTAAGTTGAGGAATGCTAATCAAACACCTATTTGTAACATCCCACAGATGAACAGGCTAATTGGGAACAGGTGGGTGCCATGATTGGGTATAAAAGCAGCTTCCATGAAATGCTCAGTCATTCACAAACAAGGATGGGGCGAGGGTCACCACTTTGTGAACAAATGCGTGAGCAAATTGTCCAACAGTTTAAGAACAACATTTCACAACGAGCTATTGCAAGGAATTTAGGGATTTCACCATCTACGGTCCGTAATATCATCAAAAGGTTCAGAGAATCTAGAGAAATCACTGCACGTAACATTGAATGCCTGTGACCTTGGATCCCTCAGGCGGTACTGCATCAAAAAGTGACAACAGTGTGTAAAGGATATCATGGGCTCAGGAACACTGTCAGTAACTACAGTTGGTCACCTGTAAGTGCAAATTAAAACTCTAATATGCAAAGCCAAAGCCATTTATCAACAACACCCAGAAACGCCGCCGGCTTCGCTTGGGCCCGAGCTCATCTAAGATGGACTGATGCAAAGTGGAAAAGTGTTCTGTGGTCTGATGAGTCGACATTTCAAATTGTTTTTGGAAACTGTGGACGTTGTGTCCCCTGGAACAAAGAGGAAAAGAACCATCCGTATTGATATAGGCGCAAAGTTGAAAAGCCAGTATCTGTGATAGTATGGGGGTGTATTAGTGCCCAAGGCATGGGTAACTTACACATCTGTGAAGGCACCATTAATGCTGAAAGGTACATACAGGTTTTAGAGCAATATATGTTGTCATCTATGTTTGTACCAGTGACATGCAGTCACTAGAGGCAGGTGAGGCGGGGCCACACCTGCCATCATGGAAAGAAAAAAATGTAAAAAGAAAAAAAATTAATTAAATTGTTATATGTATGCAGTGATTATACTATAAAGTTATTTTCCATTTAACTTCACCAGTTTTAGATTATTTTTATTCAAAATCGCTGAATTTTCACATTTGCCGTTTAAATACTGAGAAGAGACGGTGCGGTGAACAGCAGCCAGTTGAGGCACGTCACTCAGTGCCTCAACATGGACGGACTCGGCTAGCTGCTGGCCTGCTGTGCAGTGAGACTGTATTGCTATATGAATTATATTATACATTTCCATAGTTTAGTTAGCTGAGGTATATAATGTACAGTGTATTTTGTCAACAACTGTGTGTGTGTAACGTATTTCTTGTGCTGAGCGATCATAAAACGGCTGCAAAAGACGCACTGGCTGAGGCTCCAGTAGCCCCGCCTCCTGCACCCCCGCCGTAAAATTGTTATATCAACTAAAGCCCACACTTAAACTTTTCACGTGCAAGATTGAATCTATTTAAAAAAGTTATTTCATAATAAGCCAAAAAGTGCAAAAACAATAATGTTCGTGTTGGAGGAGTTGTGAATGACTGCAGGGCCACAACATTAGGTACACCTGCAGACTGCAGGTGTACCTAATTCACAACTCCTCCAACATGAACATTATTGTTTTTGCACTTTTTGACTTCTTATTAAATAACTTTTGTAACCTATTTTTATGGGCTTTCCTATTTGTGATGTTAAGTTCCTGTTATGCGCTGTTATACAGTATATGCCTTGAGCTCTTATTTTGAAGGCGCCAAGAGCGGAAGTGATGACATGTTGTAGTGGAGCGGAGGTTTTTGAAAGAAAGTAAATAAAGTGGTCCTCGTGTAAACTGGAGCCTCCGTCTTTGTTATTTTGTAGTTTCATACAGTATAGGCGACATGTATAAACCCTCGGTTACACTTTTTAAATAGATTCAATCTTGCACGGAGAAAGTTTAAGTGAGGGCTTTAGTTGATATAACACACCCGTCAGGGGGTTCATTTATCCAGCACAACAGTGGCGAATGGACTTTATTTATAAGTAAAGGTAAGACCATAAAAACATTTTTTTTATTAAATGTGCTTTTTTGTGTGCTACAGTTTGTATGTGTAAAGTTAAAGTTAAGTTAAAGTACCAATGATTGTCACACACACACTAGGTGTAATGAAATTTGTCCTCTGCATTTGACCCATCCCTTGATCACCCCCTGGGAGGTGAGGGGAGCAGTGGGCATCAGCGGCGCCGCGCCCGGGAATAATTTTTGGTGATTTAACCCCCAATTCCAACCCTTGATGCTGAGTGCCAAGCAGGGAAAAATGCTGGTATGAGCTTTTAAACATAACCCGTTAACTGCTGCCAATCAAATGGTCAATAAGATACTCTTTAGGGTTCATATGTTTGTAAATCTGACTGTGATGAAGTCAGTGCCTCACCAGCCATGAACCTCATCGCACGTCACTGGTTTGTACGGTATGCCGGTATTAGTATAGTACCGCGATACTAATGAATCATATTCGGTATAATACTGCCTCTGAAAAGTCCCGGTTCCGCGCCGTGTTGTCACGTCGTGTCATTGCTGGTTTTATGAGCAGAGGAGCATGTTCGGCACAATCACGGAGTACTTACAATCAGACACAGTGTGTAGACAGAAAAGGGAGAACGGACGCATTTTGGCTTAAAAACTGACGATAAAGGTGAGTTATAACACTGAAACGCCCTCAGGAAGAGGTGCTTTAAGACATGGCTGGCTAGCTAGCGGCTAACTTCCTTCCGCCATCGGCAGTGTTGTAGCTACTTCTAAATCACTAATCCTGGCCTCCATAGCGACAAATAAAGTAAGTTTTTTACAAGTATCATCCCTGCAGGACGAGCAATAGCGAAACATGCTTCACTACACACCGTAGCTCACCGGTGTCAAAATGTAAACAAACGGCATTGGTAGATCGACACCTGACATCCACGGTAATGATACCAAGTACAATAGCGTATCTAGTTGATACTACTATGATTACATCGATATTTTTTGGCATCTTGTTTAAAGAAAATTCACATTATGTTTATAAACTCAGGAAATATGTCCCTGGACACATGAGGACTTTGAATATGACCAATGTATGATCCTGTAAGTACTTGTTATCGGATCGATACCTAAATTTGTGGAATCATCCAAAATTAATGTAAAGCATCCAAACAACAGAAGAATAAATGATTATTAATGTTTTACAGAAGTGTAGATAGAACATGTTGAAACAGAAAGTAAGCAGATAACAGTAAATGAACAAGTAGATTAATAACTAATTTTCTACCACTTATCCTTAATAATTTTGACAAAATAATAGAATGATAAATGACACAATATGTTACTGCATTTGTCAGCAGACTAAACTAAGAGCCTTTGTTTGTTTACTTACTACTAAAAGACAAGTTGTCTTGCATGTTCACTATTTTATTTAGGGACAAACTTGCAATAAGAAACATATGTTTAATGTACCCTTAGATGTTTTGTTAAAATAAAGCCAATAATGCCATTTTTTGTGGTCCCCTTTATTTAAAAAAGTACCGACAAGTATTGAAATAATTTTGGTACCGCTACCAGTACCAAAATATTGGTATCGGGACAACACTATTGCCATCCAAGCAACGTTATCATGGACGCCCATGCTTATTTCAGCAAGACAATGCCAAGCCACATGTTACAACATTATGGCTTCATAGTAAAAGAGTGTGAGTACTAGACTGGCCTGCCTGTAGTCCAGACCTGTTTCCCCATGGAAATATGTGGCGCAATATGAAGCTTAAAATACCACAACGGAGACCCTGGACTGTTATACAACTTAAGCTGTACGTCAATCAAAAATCGGAAAGAATTCCATCTGAAAAGGTTCTAAAATTGATCTCCTCAGTTCCCAAACGTTTACTGAGTGTTGTTAAAAGGAAAGGCAATGTACACAGTGGTAAAAATGCCACTGTGCCAACTTTTTTGCAATGTGTTGATAATAATAATAAAAAATAATCAAGTTATTGATTATTTGCACAAAAAAAAAAAAAGTTTCTCAGTGTGAACATTAAATATCTTGTCTTTGCAGTCATTCAATTGAATATAGGTTGAAAAGGATTTGCAAATCATGGTATTCTGTTTTTGTTTACGAATTACACAACGTACCAACTTCACTGGTTTTGGGTTTTGTACTTTGCGTATTCACAACGTCTTTCTTTCTAGTCTTCTTGACACACTGACGTTGGGAAACAAGTCAGAAATCCTGCCCACTTCTGAGTTTTTTATGAATATTCAATAGAAAGAGGCCACTCCGTATAGAAAGCCACACTATGTTTGGTTAATTCTTTCTCACAAATCACCTCATCCTGGACGTTGCCAACGTCTCTGCCTTGCAGGCATGGCCAACCCTGTGAAGCATCTGCAAACCATCCTTCTCTGTCTCAACGTGTTTGCGTTGAGCCGCCTGCAAAGACATCCTGTAGCAGTCGGGCACAATATCAATATTGAACAAAGCGGGGGAAAAAAAATCTGATTTTTTTTTCCGTCACTCCTTCATGAGACTGCTGGATCTCATAATCCATCGAACAGATGCGTCCGATGATACCAAAAGACCTGCTTTGACAGATGCTGGCAGCTTGTCAAGTTATTTAGTTCTACTTTTTGTTTGCCAACACCAGTTCCGATCCTCGCAGTTCCGTAGAGCTCGCCAGTCCTGCATCCCTCCTTAGTACGTTTGGACGTGGGATGTTGGCGTGGGATGTCCTCTTGGTTGCTATTTTTTCATATGTTGTACCAGTCCCTTCAGGATCTTTGTCCTTGTAACTTTGTCCAACGTCTGCAACTTTTCCGCAGATTTTGGCCAATGACATTTGTCCCTGAGCGGCGCTCGAACGCGCACATCAACTGTCTAATCCACAGGTGTCACACTTAAGGCAGTGCAAGATCTAGCCCGCCAAAACATTTTATCTCATTTGCAATGTCATTTTATCTGGGCTGCCACCTCATTTATTGTGGAGCGCCATATTATTTTATGTGGCCCACCACATAATTTCATTTGGCCCGACACTTCAATTAAAGTGGCCCGACGTTTCATTTAATGAGGTCCACCATGTTATTTTATGTGGCCCATCTCATCATTTCATTTGGCCCGCCACATTATTGTATGTGGCCTGACACTTCAATTAAATTGGCTCGACACTTCATTTAATTTGACCCACCATATTATTTTACCTGGCCCACCACATCATGTCATTTGGCCCGCCACATTATTGTACGTTGCCCGACACTTAAATTAAGGTGGCCCACCATGTTATTTGATGTGTCTCGCCACACCATTTAACGTCGGCCAACACGTCATTTTACCTGGTCCGCCACATTATTTAATGTGCCCTGCCACACCATTTTATGTGTTCTGCTATATAATTTTATGTGGCCCGCCGTGTTATTTCAAGTGGTCCACCAAGCCCTTTTAAGTGTTCCACCATGCTATTTTACGTGGTAAACGTCACCCACCTCAATATTATATTTGGCCTGCCACGTTATTGTGTGAGGCCCGACACTTAATTTAAAGTGGCCCACCATATTATTTTATGTGACCCACCACGTCATTTTACCTCACCCGCCATGTTATTTCATGTGGTTCGCCACGGCACTTAATATGTTCCACCATATCATTTTACGTGGTTAACCTTGTCTACTACATAATTTTATCTGGCCCACCACATTATTGTATGTGGCTGCCATTAATGTAGCCCACCATGTTATGTTATGTGACCAGCCATATCATTAAACATCACTCAACAGATTACCTGGCCAGCCACATTATATCATGTGGCCCACCACACCCTCTATGGAGCCAGAACACTGCCAGTAAAATTTGGTATCGAAAAAAGAAAATTACATTGTATAAAAAGTTGTTTGTTTTGGAAAAAAAAAAAAATACAAACATTGAAAAAAACAAAAAACAATTTGGGTGGATGTTTTTGATTCCAATCATCATATTTTTGTACACTATGATTGTTTTTGTGTGTTTCAAAGGTTTTTAGGATCGCTTCTCTTTTTTTACGATTGGTGTTTGTATGATGAGTCACAATTGGCTAAGGTTACGGCGAAACATTACGGACAGGACAATCAGAGGCAAGATAAGGCATCGAAATTAGCAAGCAAAATCATAGCAGACACACACTCATGTCACATGATGACGAGGGAGTCAGACAGAGGGACGCTTCAAGCTGACCACTCAAAAAAAGAAACATGTCAGAGGAATTCAAATTAGATTTTTCCTTTAGTGATGAAGATGACGTGCTGGAAACACAATAGTGTGTGTCCTTGGTCATATTTAGACAAATGTATGCATTTCGAGAAAACAATGCTCAAAACCTTAGTTTTTAGTTGTTTACTGGATCCATCCATCCATCCATCTTCTTCCGCTTATCCGAGGTCGGGTCGCGGGGGCAGCAGCCTAAGCAGGGAAGCCCAGACTTCCCTCTCCCCAGCCACTTCGTCCAGCTCCTCCCGGGGGATCCCGAGGCCTTCCCAGGCCAGCTGGGAGACATAGTCTTCCCAACGTGTCCTGGGTCTTCCCCGTGGCCTCCTACCGGTCGGACGTGCCCTAAACACCTCCCGAGGGAGGCGATTGGGTGGCATCCTGACCAGATGCCCGAACCACCTCATCTGGCTCCTCTCTATGTGGAGGAACAGCGGCTTTACTTTGAGCTCCCCCCGGATGACAGAGCTTCTCACCCTATCTCTAAGGGAGAGCCCTGCCACCCGGCGGAGGAAACTCATTTCGGCCGCTTGTACCCGTGATCTTGTCCTTTCGGTCATAACCCAAAGCTCATGACCATAGGTGAGGATGGGAACGTAGATCGACCGGTAAATTGAGAGCTTTGCCTTCCGGCTTCACCAAAACGGATCGATACAGCGTCCGCATTACTGAAGATGCCGCACCGATTCGCCTGTTGATCTCACGATCCACTCTTCCCTCACTCGTGAACAAGACTCAGAGGTACTTGAACTCCTCCACTTGGGGCAGGGTCTCCTCCCCAACCCGAAGATGGCATTCCACCCTTTTCCGGGCGAGAACCATGGACTCGGACTTGGAGGTGTTGATTCTCATCCCAGTCGCTTCACACTCGGCTGCGAACCGATCCAGCGAGAGTTGAAGATCCTGGCCAGATGAAGCCATCAGGACCACATCATCTGCAAAAAGTAGAGACCTAATCCTGCAGCCACCAAACCGGATCCCCTCAACGCCTTGACTGTGCCTAGAAATTCTGTCCATAAAAGTTATGAACAGAATCGGTGACAAAGGGCAGCCTTGGCGGAGTCCAACCCTCACTGGAAACGTGTCCGACTTACTGCCGGCGATGCGGACCAAGCTCTGACACTGATCATACAGGGAGCGGACCGCCAAAATCAGACAGTCCGATACCCCATACTCTCTGAGCACTCCCCACAGGACTTCCCGAGGGACACGGTCGAATGCCTTCTCCAAGTCCACAAAGCACATGTAGACTGGTTGGGCAAACTCCCATGCACCCTCAAGGACCCTGCCGAGAGTATAGAGCTGGTCCACAGTTCCACGACCAGGACGAAAACCACACTGTTCCTCCTGAATCCGAGGTTCGACTATCCGGCGTGGCCTCCTCTCCAGTACACCTGAATAGAGCTTACCGGGAAGGCTGAGGAGTGTGATCCCACGATAGTTAGAACACACCCTCCGGTTCCCCTTCTTAAAGAGAGGAACCACCACCCCGGTCTGCCAATACAGCCCCCGATGTTCACGCGATGCTGCAGAGTCTTGTCAACCAAGACAGCCCCACAGCATCCAGAGCCTTAAGGAACTCCGGGCGGATCTCATCCACTCCCGGGGCCTTGCCACCGAGGAGCTTTTTAACTACCTCAGCAACCTCAGCCCAGGAAATAGAAGAGCCCACCACAGATTCCCCAGGCACTGCTTCCTTATAGGAAGACGTGTTGGTGGGATTGAGGAGGTCTTCGAAGTATTCCCTCCACCGATCCACAACATCCGCAGTCGAGGTCAGCAGAACACCATCCTCACCATACACGGTGAGTACACATCCTCACCATACACGGTGAGTACACTGCTTCCCCTTCCTGAGGCGGCGGATGGTGGTCCAGAATCGCTTCGAAGCCGTCCGGAAGTCGTTTTCCATGGCTTCCCCGAACTCCTCCCATGTCCGAGTTTTTGCCTCCGCAACCGCTGAAGCCGCACACCGCTTGGCCTGTTGGTACCTGTCCGCTGCCTCAGGAGTACTATGAGCCAAAAGAACCCGATAGGACTCCTTCTTCAGCTTGACGGCATCCCTCACCGCCGGTGTCCACCAACGGGTTCTATGATTACCGCCACGACAGGCACCAACTACCTTGCGGCCACAGCTCCAATCAGCTGCCTCGACAATAGAGGCGCGGAACATGGTCCACTCGGACTCAATGTCCAGCACCTCCCTCGTGACATGTTCAAAGTTCTTCCGGAGGTGGGAATTGAAACTCTCTCTGACAGGAGACTCTGCCAGACGTTCCCAGCAAACCCTCACAATGCGTTTGGGCCTGCCAGGTCTGTCCGGCATCCTCCCCCACCATCGCAGCCAACTCACCACCAGGTGGTGATCGGTTGAAAGCTCCGCCCCTCTCTTCACCCGAGTGTCCAAAACATGAGGCCGCAAATCTGATGACACAACTACAAAGTCGATCATGGAACTGCGGCCTAGGGTGTCCTGGTGCCAAGTGCACATATGGACACCCTTATGTTCAAACATGGTGTTCATTATGGACAATCTGTGATGGGCACAAAAGTCCAATAACAAAACACCACTCGGGTTCAGATCCGGGCGGCCATTCTTCCCAATCACGCCTCTCCAGGTTTCACTGTCGCTGCCAACATGAGCATTGAAGTCCCCCAGTAGAACGAGGGAATCACCCGGGGGAGCACTCTCAAGTACTCCCTCGAGCGAATCCAAAAAGGGCGGGTACTCTGAGCTGCCGTTTGGCGCGTAAGCGCAAACCACAGTCAGGACCCATCCCCCCACCCGAAGGCGGAGGGAAGCTACCCTCTCGTCCACCGGGTTGAACTCCAACGTGCAGGCCCTGAGCCGGGGGGCAACAAGACTTGCCATCCCAGCCCGTCGCCTCTCATTGCCGGCAACGCCAGAGTGGAAGAGAGTCCAGCCCCTCTCAAGAGAACTGGTTCCAGAGCCCTTGCTGTGCGTCAAAGTGAGTCCGACTATATCTAGCCGGAACTTCTCGACCTCGCGCACTAGCTCAGGCTCCTTCCCCCCAGCAAGGTGACGTTCCACGGCCCAAGAGCTAGCTTCTGTAGCCGAGGATCGGACCGCCAAGTGCCCTGCCCTCGGCTACCGCCCAGCTCACACTGCACCCGACCTCTATGGCCCCTGCTATGGATGGTGAGCCCATTGGAGGGGGGACCCACGTTGCCTCTTCGGGCTGTGCCCGGCCAGGCCCCATGGGGACAGGCCCGGCCACCAGGCGCTCGCCATCGTGCCCCACCTCCGGGCCTGGCTCCAGAGGGGGGCCCCGGTGACCCGCGTCCGGGCGAGGGAAATCTGGGTCCTTTATTTTTATTCATCATGGAGGTCTTCGAGCTGCTCTTTGTCTGATCCCTCACCTAGGACCAGTTTGTCTTGGGAGACCCTACCAGGGGGCATAAAGCCCCCGGACAACATAGCTCCTAGGATCATTGGGACACGCAAACTCCTCTACCACGGTAAGGTGGCAGCTCACAGAGGAGTAGTTGTTTACTCTGTAAACCAAAATCATAACTGCTCTGTTCATCTAAGACGTGGAACACAACATTAGGAACACACATTAAGGTGAGTAATAATAATAATAATAATAATAATAATAATAATAATAACTGGGATTTATATAGCACTTTTCTAAGTACCCAAAGTCACTTTACATGTAGAACCCATCAGTCATTCACACCTGGTGGTGGTAAGCTACTTTCATAGCCACAGCTGCCCTGGGGTAGACTGACGGAAGCGTGGCTGCAATTTGCGCCAACGGCCCCTCCGACCACCACCTATCATTCATCATTCAATTCACCGGTGTGAGTGGCACCTGGGGCAAAGGGTGAAGTGTCCCGCCCAAGGACACAACGGCAGCGATTTTTGGTTGGTAAGAGGCGGGGAGCGAACTTGCAACCCTCAGGTTTCTGGCACGGTTGCTCTACTCACTACGCCATGCTGCCCCCAGTAGGGTTCATGGCAAGTTTTACTGCACATAACAACTACCAACTGTTCCCAAACAACACACTAGTCATTGTTTTGTTTTTTTGTTAAAACATAGAGGATAGATGCTGATTTTTTACTGTAGGTAGAGAAAATGAATAACATTATTGGGGTGAGCCAAAGAAAAGGCAAACTAAATAAATACATAGAGTGGGGTGCTGGGACCCCTAGAGGTAGTTTTAGGGTGTCCCCAGCTAATTGACAGATAGTTAATAGTAATATTTGTACACTCTCAGTTACATTAACATTGATATTATACATGTGGGCCCGTAAATGCATAAAATGACTTTAATTACAGTAAACATTGTACATATTACATATTGTTATGAAGGTGTCTGTTACTACATTATATACAGTATATTTGCAGTGTGTATATTGTACATATTACATATTGTTAAGAAGGTGTATGTTACTACATTATATATATACTTGCAGTGTGTATATAAAACATATTACATATTGTTATAAAGGTGTCTGTTACGACATTATATATACTTGCAGTGTGTATATTGTACATATTACAAATTGTTATGATGATGTCTGTTACTACATTATATATACTTGCAGTGTGTATATTGTACATTATACGTATTGTTGTGAAGGTGTCTATTACTACATTATATATACTTGCAGTGTGTATATGGTACATATTATATATTGTTATGAAAGTGTCTGTTACTACATTCTATATATACTTGCAGTTTGTAAATTGTACATATAGTTATGAAGGTGTCTGTTACTACATTATACATAGACTTGCATAGATAGAAATATTGTTAAATGTAGCTTTGATGTAGCGAGCTACTTTTACCGTGTAGCTTGTAGTGTAGCTTACTACAATGCTCTGAGGATAGCTTCCCCTGTCGCTTAGATACATTTAATCGAGAGTAACTTGTTGCTGAGCTTACTACATTTTCTAAGTAGCTCGCCCATCACAGCGAACGGCTTACTACTGGGAATCGGTTGTCAGTGCTTACTTAAAAGAGTACGAAAGACTCGATTTGTTCGCCAACGTCACATCTCTTCCCCGCAGTGTGAAAGCAGCCTTGTCGTCGCCCAGCTGCGTGGTCGACTAATGTTGACGTTTGACTGTACTGTTAGTTTCAGAATGACGACAATGGGGCACACATCTGTCCATCACATGGCTCTGTAAAATAAATATATTTTTTAAGCCATACTCTTTTTGGCGTTTTAATATTTTTTTTTTTTTAATTCAGCACCTTTTGGTTGCTTTTCAAAGCTAACATTCTTTCCACAGTTTAGTTGTATCAAATACTATATCTGGCATACATAAACATTTTTTTTTGTGGTAAACTTATATCATTTGTAGATTTTTTTTCAAGGGAAAATGTGTGTATGATTCCAGCACAAATAATGGTTAAACCTTCACCTAAGTATTCTGGCTTGACCTTTTTTTGCTGACTCATGGAGAATATTGAAGGCTGGACTCAGCTCCTCCTTTGTCCACTGTCTAGATTCTTTGCAGGACCCCATGGAAACAAATACAGAGCTGTACTGTACGCTTTGATATACACGGATATGCGCCGTAAAACACGAACAATGAGAGACACAATTGAGTCGGGCCTTCTGGGACATTTAGGACATTGAGCGGTAGAAAATGGATGGATGGATGGCAGGTTTTAACCAACACAGCTTGAGGAACAAGTTTGGCATGAAGTCACCAGAGGGCTTTGGGGGATGTTGGCTAACGTGTGAACAGGTAGGTGTGGAGCTCAGGTGACAGGAAGTCCAACTGTAACCGAGAAGAACGTTTTACTGGCCATTGACGTGAAATTAACTTGACCGCATTTTCAAAAAGGTACTATTACTGCATAGGCTGCATACAAACCCCATATGTATTTTATATTGAATACAGAGCAGGGATATAGTGTAGTTTTGAATCTTCAGTGTTTACCTTTCAGATTTTGATGCGGTACTAAATCTTTGTACCTGGGAGACAACAGTACACATTTCAATGCTTCTGTGTGTGTTCATGTGTTAATAAATGTTAATTTGTTGACATTTTGTTAATAATAAAAAATATATTTTTTAAATATAACATTTAACAATAGCCGATAACAATATTACATTAATATCATGTTTGTTATTTTTAACTATTATATCATAGACTTTGCATGCAGTTGCAATTCCAAGACGTTAGATGGCAATAGTGTAGTACTGTGCCTTTGTCTTTTGCCATTAGGCTGAATCTAGTCTTTTGTTGAGTCCTACAAAGCGTTTGTACTTTAAATATAGTACCGTAAATTCCGGAGAATTAACACTTTGAGCGTTGTGGCTTATACATTGGTGCGACTAATTTATGGATTTTTCTTTGCTGACGGCCATAATGCAAATAGTTTAAAAAGTAAAACAAGACACTGAATATGTGTGTTATTTTTTGTGTGCTATGGTGCCATCTTTTGGACAAGTTCTCTCACTGCAGGTGCTGCAATGCCCATCTCTTTAAAGCTTTAAACCGGAAGTAGAAGTGTTGTTCCATCTTCTAGCCATTCAAAGCATTTCTACTTGTATGGATTGTTCTTTCATCACTCCAAGCAACGTTTGTAAGTTTTACAATACAACTATAACAGTTCTCACTCACTAAATTGTCCCAATTGTGATGTCTGTAGGAGTGTTTTCATGCATATTTGTACTTGCTCCCGTAATGTAATCAAGCGAGCATCATTAGCATTAGCTAATATGCTAATACATTTACGAGAGTCTGTGTCAGTATTATTAACTTACAAATACATTTTTGTATTGTTTCAGTTTCACAAATTCCTCAGTAAATTCAGCAAGACGTCACTGTAGAGTTATTGAGTCTATTTAGCTGATTGGAAAGCTAGCTTCTGCAGCTAGTGAGTCCATGACAATGACTTCTGTTTTGTTTGATCAGTCGTTTTACTGCCGTGTGACGGACACAAAACTGTGTGTGTGCGCTTACTGGCGATACAGAAAGTGCGTCAGACAAATACTAAACCCAGCCTTTTTAATTTCAAGCAACAGGCCGACTCTGAGTCGCTACAGTGTTTTTCTTATGAAAGTCATTTGTGAAAGCAAGCCTCTCTCTCAAAACATTTTTTTTCAGACAGAGATTAACACAATCCTCAGTAAGAACATTACAAAACCTTTAACACACAGGTAGTTATTTGCTTCAGCGCATTATGACACTTGTTTCTGGACATTTCTCACCGCCTTGGAATTTTATCCAGGGGTGAAATTAACACTTTTACACAAAACCCAAATCTCAAGGAATATTGTATGGTATTAACATAATCCTGTATGTATATATATATATATATATATATATATATATATATATATATATATATATATATATATATACATATATATATATATATATATATATATATATATATATATATATATATATATATATATACACATATATATATATATATATATATATATATATATATATATATATATATATATATATATATATATATATATATATACAAAAAAGCACATTTAATAAAAAAAATGTTATTATGGTTTTACCTTTACTTATAAATGAAGTCCATGTGCCGCTCTTTCTAAACAAAAGCATCGATAACTTGTTTATAGAAGTCTTCCTTATCTTTCTTCAGTTTTAAAAGTCTCTCTGTCTCGATGGAGATCTTCCTTTAATTATTACCTCCTGCTTCGATTGAAAGTCCAGTTTAGAAAACTGTTCTGCCCTCACTATATGTGTTGAGGTTATACAGCTTGGCAGACAGCTAGCAACCAATCCAGGACATTCTAATAAAGTTCCAAAGGAGATGAATCTATTTAGGGTCTTTATTGTTGTTGATCTTGCTTTGTCTTGCACTGGACTTTTTTTTTGTAAAACTGAAATACACACAATGACAATGTATAAGCTGTATGATTCAATCCATCCATCCATCCATTTTCTACCGCTTATTCCCTTAATGCAATACACAATATGTAAACATCAGCTCCACACAAATACACAGCACCACCATTAAACAAACACTGCTGAGTGTTGAAACTATTTCTATGGTGGAAATACACGACCGGCAGCCATTTTAAGTCCTCAAACATCTATTAAATTAGTGCACAAAAATCGTTTTTCAATACACATCTTACTATCAAATTTAGCCACTTTCCACCCTAATATTGAGCCACATAAACAAGTTAAACAGTTTACTTACAGACTTATCTTTTCCAAGGCTTGTAAGAGATAACACTACTTGTCTACTTCTTATTGTCTCATGAACTGAACTAACATCGTAAACCGGAAGTGCCCAAACTGATGACGCGCAGCATTTTCCCATCGCCACAAGGTGTCAGTAATAGTCCACAATCAAACGGGCATAACAAAAACTGTTTTATTTTAGATATGGGGACTGCGTGGCAAAGTTGGTAGAGTGGCCGTGCCAGCAATCGGAGGGTTGCTGGTTATTGGGGTTCAATCCCCACCTTCTACCATCCTAGTCACGTCCGTTGTGTCCTTGGGCAAGACACTTCACCCTTGCTCCTGATGGCTGCTGGTTAGCGCCTTGCATGGCAGCTCCCGCCATCAGTGTGTGAATGTGTGTGTGAATGGGTGAATGTGGAAATACTGTCAAAGCGCTTTGAGTACCTTGAAGGTAGAAAAGCGCTATACAAGTGTAACCCATTTATCATTTATATGTAATCCTCCATGTTAAAAGTCCAGGCGAGAGGAAAAAATAAACGATCGCTAACTGTTGCTGCTTGTTGTCACTTATTCTGCAGCCGAGGAGTCGCAAGAATGATCGCTGGGATCACTACCGCCCTCTACCACCAGAAGGCGGGATTACTGCGAGCCTCACCCACTGCGTCTTCGCAGCAGTTTTATGATTGCTCAGCACAGGAAATACGTTACACACATACAGTTGTTGACAAAATACACTGTACATTATATACCTCAGCTAACTAAACTATGGAAATGTATAATATAATTCATATAGCAATACGGTCTCACTGCACAGCAGGCCAGCAGTTAGCCGAGTCATTGCACAATCCATGTTGAGGCTCAACTGGCTGGTGACTCACCGCAAGTCTCTTCTCAGTATTTGAACGGCAAATGTGAAAATTCAGCGATTTTGAAGTTAAATGGAAAATAACTTTATAGTATAATCACTGGATACATAACAATTTAATTATTTTTTTTTCTTTTTACATTTTTTTTCTTTCCATGATGGCACGTGAGGCCCCGCCTCACCTGCCTCCCCTGACTGCACGTCACTGCTGTATGTATACTTTTGACCGAGCACATTTGGTCACATTTTCAGTAGACCCATAATAAATTCATAAAAGAACCAAACTTCATGAATGTTTTTTTGTCCAACAAGTAATTGCTCTAATCACTCTATTGCAAAAAAAAAAGAGTTGTAGAAATTATTGGAAACTCAAGACAGCCATGAAAAAGACATTATGTGCTTTACAAGTGTATGTAAACTTTTGACCACGACTGTACATATATATCCTGTGAAAATGGAAGAAAATGTCAAATTGAAAGCTGTATATTCACCCACTCTGAATATGATATTCATGCCAGTGATAAGTCGATGTAAACTTCTGACCTCATTTGCAAAACCTGGTTTTACCTATGAAAATATTTGCAATATGTGTAAAATTATATGTCTCAGTGAAGGCTTTTTAGCCCACTTTGTTGAATTAGTCAAAGATGGATCAAGTTTCTTTACACAAAACACTTGAATATACTTTTCTCTGCCGTGACCTCGGGACCTCGCTAACGTTTACATGATATTTACTTTTCAGTGATAATTACACTTCCACGCAGAGAGCTTTTCCCTCAGTGTGGGCTTTATTGCATTCTGGATGGATTTTCCTCCCCATTTGTACTGACGCAAGTGGTACATTCATAAATCTGTGTTCTGTCTCACTGCCAAGATTACTCAGAAACATCTGTGTTTGCAACATTGAATCAAGAAGCATAAACTTTTCCTTAAAAACATGAATATTAATAAATGATACCTGCTAATAGAGGTGTTCAGTAACGCATATACATTTACTTTGTTACATTTTCTTTTACTTAATACAACATACTCTTAAGTATTTAAGTGAAAAGAAAATATACTTTTACTTTGTTACATTGTGTTTCAGTCCGATCGCTACATTTTTTATATCATTATATTTATCAATAATCTATTTACTTTTTCCAATGAGGGCTGCACACTGAAAAATCTACGCACGCGGGTGCCATTTTGATATTTTTCAATTTATAAAACCAATACAAAAGTTTTTTTAACCCTCACAATGGGTCTTAGGTCAGTTTTTGCTTCGTCCCCAATTAAAGCCTGTCAAGACATAGACTATGGGTTGTTTTGTTTTCCCGGAATGCAAAGGAAAGTTGGCGCGGGCAAGGCGTGAATGTAAGTACATATTTTATTTTAAACATAACAGACTACAAAAAAGGAAGAAAACAAAAGGCGCGCACAATGGCGGAGAACAAACTTGGCTAATGAAACAAAACTTGCACAAAGGCAGAGACTATGAACATGAAAATGAAAACAGCACTTACTGTGGCGTGAAACAGCATGCAAACTATGGCATGGAACTATGGCTTGGAATGAAAGGTAGCAGAGGTAGAAAGGATAGATAATGTCACCAGGAAGATCAACAGAAACAGACAGGCTTAAATAGCAGTGACATGATTAGTGACAGGTGTGCGAGTGCAAAGCGTGAGACAGGTGCGTGGCATGAGGACAGGTGAAAACTAATGGGTAGCCATGGAAACAAAAACAATGGAGCGTAAACAGAAACTAAAGAGTCCAATGACTAAACAAAACAAAACATGATCCAAAAGACATGACAAAGCCTGAGTGAAAAATGTGTGAAGAATGCACTACTGACCTTATAAGACCAAAAGAGAAAGAGATGATACAGTATTAACCTCTCCCACCTCTTTCCCTAATACTTCAGTCAAACGCAGTATTCTCACAGGAATTAGGCAAAACTACAACCTTACCAACTATAGGGCTCTTTTCAAGTAAATGTTAAAGATCCTGTGGACCAGAAAGAGTCAGTCATAAAAGTTTTAAGTAGAAATATCCGATAATGGCTTTTTTGCCCATATCCGATATTCCGATATTGTCCAACTCTTAATTACCGATACCGATATCAACCGATACCGATATATACAGTTGTGGAATTAACACATTCCATCTATCCATTTTCTACCGCTTATTCCCTTTGGGGTCGCGGGGGGCGCTGAAGCCTATCTCAGCTACAATCGGGCGGAAGGCGGGGTACACCCTGGACATGTCGCCATCTCATCGCAGGGCCAACACAGATAGACAGACAACATTCACACTCACATTCACACACTAGGGCCAATTTAGTGTTGCCAATCAACCTATCCCCAGGTGCATGTCTTTGGAGGTGGGAGGAAGCCGGAGTACCCGGAGGGAACCCACGCAGTCACGGGGAGGACATGCAAACTCCACACAGAAAGATCCCGAGCCCGGGATTGAACCCAAGACTACTCAGGACCTTCGCATTGTGAGGCAGATGCACTAACCCCTCTTCCACCGTGCTGCCCCGAATTAACACATTATTATGCCTAATTCTGTTGTGATGCCCCGCTGGATGCATTAAACAAAGTAACAAGGTTTTCCAAAATAAATCAACTCAAGTTATGGAAAAAAAATGCCAACATGGCACTGCCATATTTATTATTGAAGTCACAAAGTGCTTTTTTTTTTTAACGTGCCTCAAAACAGCAGCTTGGAATTTGGGACATGCTCTCCCTGAGAGAGCATGAGGAGGTTGAGGTGGGGGGGTTGAGGTGGGGGTGGGGGGGTTAGCGGGGTGTGTATTGTAGCGTCCCGGAAGAGTTAGTGCTGCAAGGGGTTCTCGGTATTTATTCTGTTGTGTTTATGTTGTGTTACGGTGCGGATGTTCTCCCGAAATGTGTTTGTCATTCATGTTTGGTGTGGGTTCACAGGGTGGCGCATATTTGTAACAGTGTTAAAGTTGTTTATACGGCCACGCTCAGTGTGACCTGTATGGCTGTTGACGAAGTATGCTTTGCATTCACTTGTGTGTGAAAAGCCGTACATATTATGTAACTGGGCCGGCACGCAAAGGCAGTGCCTTTAAGGTTTATTGGCGCTCTGTACCTCTCCCTACGTCCGTGTACACAGGGGTGTTTTAAAAAAAAGCACAGCAGAAGTCGCAAAAGTGCCACCCCTTGTCACACAGTCCCAAAGGGTCCACAACCAAAAGGCAAAAAAAAAAAAAAAAAAAAAAAAAAAAAAGTGAAAACAAGAAGGAAACACCCAAGGATGAGACAAGAGCACAGAGCTCCTGCCAACAGCAGCCACTACAGCGGCGCCATCTTGGAAAGATACATGCTGTATTCTCTGTGCCACACAGTTGCATAATATCTTGTCTAACAGCAATTTTAGTCTGTGTGCTTCTTATGTGCCTTACGTTGTATTGCTTCGTCATAACTTCCTGGGCCTGCTTTTTGTCCGAAAGTAAGACATTCTTATAGCCCACTGCTCATTCCTTTGGCTGCGCGGAGATAGCTCAGTTTGAAGCTTCTTACATCCGTCTTCCCCACATTCCAAGAACATGAGACAAGGACTGTTGTGATGCCGAAGATCACTCATTTACATTGTATTTGTCTTCTGGTCAAAGATTACTCTCCAAATGGATTTATTTTGTGATTGATGCTTTATTACTGCTTTTCCCAAGATTCAATCGAACACAATGCGATGCAGTCTCCCCCTCTATCTTTCGATCTCTCTCTTCTTTCCGTCAGCAGCGTTGCTTCTCTTTAACCTGATGTTATTTGAGTCCTCAAATAAATACCTTAACTTTCTCTGAACTTTTCATAATTGAATACGAAAAATTCCAAAACAACACACAGACGCAGAAGTACACAAATAAATTACAGCTGTGGTTGTGGTGTAAGTACCATGAAAAATAGCTACTAAAAGTTTAAAGATACTCACCAGTTACTTAGTAATTGAATAGTTTTTCCCTGTGTAACACATTTTTACTTTTACTTGGGTTATTTTGCTCTAAAGCAGGGATGTCAAACCCGGTTTCATTGAGGTCCACATGGCAGTTATGGCTGCCATCAAAGGGCCGCTTGTAACAACGAATAATGTATGAATTTGCCTCTGGATTTAATTTTTAATTATATAAATTGTTTTAAGTAGACTGTCCATTTTACAGTAAAAACTTTACATTTACAAAATGTTACTGTACAATAGTGTTTTGTTTTGTTTTTTACAACATTTTACAGTCGCTGGAAAAACAGTACACTGTTTTTTGGGGGGAGAGTTTACAGAAAAAGCTGGCAGATTAGTTGCCAGAGTTTTTGTTAAATATACATTGGTTTTTACAACATTATATTGTTAATGGAAAACAGTATATAAGTTATTTTTTTATTCTGGCAACTTAGCTGCCAGTGTTTCTCTCGTAAAAACAAATGTAACACATTTCCATTTACAGTAATACACCGTTAAAAACAACAACCACAGATGTTACTGTCAAAAACTGGCAGCTCAGTCACCAGAATTTTGACGCAAATAACAGTAGTAGTTGTTTTCAATTTACAGTAATATGCTGTAAAGAACAACGTAAAATGTATTGTCATTTTTATTAATTTGATGGGTAGTTTGCTGTAAAGTTTAGTATTTTTATTTAGAACAAAATGGAAAGTATGATAACATACTGTAATATGTGTTGCAATATTGGATACTGTTAAAGTTTAAAAGGCATGAAATTTCAAGCAGTTCATATATTTTTTCAGTCAAAATGAAAAAAATCCATTACATTTAGTGAGAAAATATTAAATATGTTGACACATCTTTTCCGGGTGTTTATGGGCCAGATAAAATGTGGGCCAGATCTGGCCCCCGGGCCTTGAGTTTGACACCTGTGCTCTAAAGCAGTGGTCTCCAACCACCGGGCCGCGGCCCGGTACCGGTCCGTGGATCGATTGGTACCGGGCCGCACAAGAAATATATATATATATATATATTTTTAAATTAAATCAACATAAAAAACACAAGATACACTTACAATTAGTGCACCAACCCAAAAACTTCCCTCCCCCATTCACACTCATTCGCACAAATGGGTTGTTTCTTTCTGTTATTAATATTTCTGGTTCCTACATTATATATTAATATAGATCAATACAGTCTGCAGGGATACAGTCCCTAAGCACACATAATTGTATTTTTTTATGACCAAAAAAAATTAAAAATAAAAATAAAACCATAGCGTTGACCGGTCCGCAGTTACAAAAAGGTTGGGGACCACTGCTCTAAAGTAACAGTAGTCTTACTTGAGTACAATCTCTGCCTACTCTGTCACTGTTGTACACACACACAAAAAATCTAGAAGCTTCCTGACATCTGATTGGCGAGAAATGGTGGAATGATGTGTGTGAAGTAACTCGGGTGTGTGTGTGGGTGTGTGAAAGTGTGTGTTGTGGTGTGCAGTGTGGAGGGGTGGGGTAGCAGGGTGCTCCCCCTCAGGCACATTTGAAGAGCACACCATTTCAAAAGAAAGAAATAAAACAGCAGTTGTGTAAAAGTAGTACAAAAGTGGTAATTATTCTACTCACATTCCCTTTGACTTGTCCCGCCTCCATGACATGTTGAAATCTGTCGTGACGTGTACAAGATCCATAAGATATATCATTAAATCATCATAAGGTTAGCTATTTGCTCAAGACAAAGAAAAAGATCAAAGCTTTCTAACTGATTATTATTTTAGCATGTGTAGTATATAATTGACAGCAGTCTTGCTTCAGGGACTGTCCCAAATTATTATTTTAAAGCAAGCTGTTGTGGAAGCCAAATTTAGATCCCTCTATTTTATCAAATTTTAGACTAATTTCGAAGCTTCCTTTTATTTCAAAGATTTTAGAGAGAGCTCTGTTTCTACAATTACAGTCATATCTTGATTTATACGCTATTCTTGATGTTGTCACACCTGGGTAGTCTTGTCTGGTTTCATGTTGTCTTGTCATTTCCTGTTTAAAAAAAAAAATGCTGCCTCTCTCTCTCGTTTCAGATCACTTGCCTTTCCTCCTGTATCACTGGTCTGATGTCTTTCCTGATTGTGCCCACCTGTGTCACCCTCCCTCATGTGTATAAATGTCTCATCCTCCTTCTGTTCTGTGCCAGAGTGTTTCCTATCTTCTGGTGCGTACCGTCAGCGTTCCTTTGCCACAGTCTTTTCTCCAGCCATTGCCATGTTTTTTGTCTACCTTTTGTCAGGTAAGGCTAGCTTCCTAGCATCGCCTCCGTTGGAGAGCTTTTAGTTGGATTTGGTATATTTAGTTCTTAGCACCTTTTTTCCTCCGTAGCCGGAGCGTTTTCCATCCATCCATCCATCCATCCATCTTCTTCCGCTTATCCGAGGTCGGGTCGCGGGGGCAGCAGCCTAAGCAGGGAAGCCCAGACTTCCCTCTCCCCAGCCACTTCGTCCAGCTCTTCCCGTGGGACCCCGAGGCGTTCCCAGGCCAGCCGGGAGACATAGTCTTCCCAACGTGTCCTGGGTCTTCCCCGCGGCCTCCTACCGGTCGGACGTGCCCTAAACACCTCCCTAGGGAGGCGTTCGGGTGGCATCCTGACCAGATGCCCGAACCACCTCATCTGGCTCCTCTCGATGTGGAGGATCAGCGGCTTTACTTTGAGCTCCCCCCGGATGGCAGAGCTTCTCACCCTATCTCTAAGGGAGAGCCCCGCCACCCGGCGGAGGAAACTCATTTCGGCCGCTTGTACCCGTGATCTTGTCCTTTCGGTCATAACCCAAAGCTCATGACCATAGGTGAGGATGGGAACGTAGATCGACCGGTAAATTGAGAGCTTTGCCTTCCGGCTCAGCTCCTTCTTCACCACAACGGATCGATACAGCGTCCGCATTACTGAAGACGCCGCACCGATCCGCCTGTCGATCTCACGATCCACTCTTCCCTCACTCGTGAACAAGACTCCAAGGTACTTGAACTCATCCACTTGGGGCAAGATCTCCTCCCCAACCCGGAGATGGCACTCCACCCTTTTCCGGGCGAGAACCATGGACTCGGACTTGGAGGTGCTGATTCTCATCCCAGTCGCTTCACACTCGGCTGTGAACCGATCCAGTGAGAGCTGAAGATCCTGGCCAGATGAAGCCATCAGGACCACATCATCTGCAAAAAGCAGAGACCTAATCCTGCAGCCACCAAACCAGATCCCCTCAACGCCTTGACTGCGCCTAGAAATTCTGTCCATAAAAGTTATGAACAGAATCGGTGACAAAGGGCAGCCTTGGCGGAGTCCAACCCTCACTGGAAACGTGTCCGACTTACTGCCGGCAATGCGGACCAAACTCTGGCACTGAGCATACAGGGAGCGGACTGCCACAATCAGACAGTTCGATACCCCATACTCTCTGAGCACTCCCCACAGGACTTCCCGAGGGACACGGTCGAATGCCTTCTCCAAGTCCACAAAACACATGTAGACTGGTTGGGCAAACTCCCATGCACCCTCAAGGACCCTGCCGAGAGTATAGAGCTGGTCCACAGTTCCACGACCAGGACGAAAACCACACTGTTCCTCCTGAATCCGAGGTTCGACTATCCGGCGTAGCCTCCTCTCCAGTACACCTGAATAGACCTTACCGGGAAGGCTGAGGAGTGTGATCCCACGATAGTTAGAGCACACCCTCCGGTTCCCCTTCTTAAAGAGAGGAACCACCACCCCGGTCTGCCAATCCAGAGGTACCGCCCCCGATGTCCACGCGATGCTGCAGAGTCTTGTCAACCAAGACAGCCCCACAGCATCCAGAGCCTTAAGGAACTCCGGGCGGCTCTCATCTACCCCTGGGGCTTTGCCACCGAAGAGCTTTTTAACTACCTCAGCAACCTCAGCCCCAGAAATAGGAGAGCCCACCACAGACTCCCCAGGCACTGCTTCCTCATAAGAAGACGTGTTGGTGGGATTGAGGAGGTCTTCGAAGTATTCCCTCCACCGATCCACAACATCCGCAGTCGAGGTCAGCAGAACACCATCCCCGCCATACACGGTGTTGATAGTGCACTGCTTCCCCTTCCTGAGGCGGCGGATGGTGGTCCAGAATTGCTTCGAAGCCGTCCGGAAGTCGTTTTCCATGGCTTCCCCGAACTCCTCCCATGTCCGAGTTTTTGCCTCTGCGACCGCTGAAGCCGCACACCGCTTGGCCTGTCGGTACCTGTCCGCTGCCTCAGGAGTCCTATGAGCCAAAAGAACCCGATAGGACTCCTTCTTCAGCTTGACGGCATCCCTCACCGCCGGTGTCCACCAACGGGTTCTAGGATTACCGCCACGACAAGCACCAACTACCTTGCGGCCACAGCTCCAATCAGCCGCCTCGACAATAGAGGCGCGGAACATGGTCCATTCGGACTCAATGTCCAGCACCTCCCTCGTGACATGTTCAAAGTTCTTCCGGAGGTGGGAATTGAAACTCTCTCTGACAGGAGACTCTGCCAGACGTTCCCAGCAAACTCTCACAATGCGTTTCGGCCTGCCAGGTCTGTCCGGCATCCTCCCCCACCATCGCAGCCAACTCACCACCAGGTGGTGATCGGTAGAAAGCTCTGCCCCTCTCTTCACCCGAGTGTCCAAAACATGAGGCCGCAAATCCGATGACACAACTACAAAGTCGATCATGGAACTGCGGCCTAGGGTGTCCTGGTGCCAAGTGCACATATGGACACCCTTATGTTTGAACATGGTGTTCGTTATGGACAATCTGTGACAGGCACAAAAGTCCAATAACAAAACACCGCTCGGGTTCAGATCCGGGCAGCCATTCTTCCCAATCATGCCTCTCCAGGTTTCACTGTCGTTGCCAACATGAGCATTGAAGTCCCCCAGTAGCACGAGGGAATCACCCGGGGGAGCACTCTCAAGTACTCCTTCGAGTGAATCCAAAAAGGGTGGGTACTCTGAGCTGCGGTTTGGCGCGTAAGCGCAAACCACAGTCAGGACCCGTTCCCCCACCCGAAGGCGGAGGGAAGCTACCCTCTCGTCCACCGGGTTGAACTCCAACGTACAGGCTCTGAGCCGGGGGGGAAAACAAGAATTGCCACCCCAGCCCGTCGCCTCTCACTGCCGGCAACGCCAGAGTGGAAGAGAGTCCAGCCCCTCTCGAGAGAACTGGTTCCAGAGCCCTTGCTGTGCGTCGAAGTGATCATGCATCAGGTAAAAAATATTTGACTCTAAGGCATACACCTGCAAAATTAGCTAAAAAGCGAGCATGCTAACAGATAGCACACATGAAGAAACAAAATATTTGACTCTGAGTTGTACACCTGAAAAAATAACTAAAAGCTAGAATGCTATTGGGCTAACAATTATCATGCATCAGGTAAACAATATTTGACTCCAAGGTATACATCTGCAGCTATAGCTAACAAGCTAGCCTGTTAAAGTGCAAAAGTACAAAATATTTGACTCTGAGGCGTACACCTGCAAAATTAGCTCAAAAGCGAGCATGAAGTAAGTACACTGCATGTGTGCTTACTTCACAGTTAGCACACATGAAGTAACAAAATATTTGACTCCAAGGTGTACACTGGCAAAATTAACTAACAGGTTAGTATGTTAATGTCGTGGTATGGGTTGTAATGATCAGACGGTTTATGTAAGCAATACATTTTATTCCGACTAGCCTCAGTCTAGCATAGGATTTTCCTGTGTCACACCATCAAGCGTCATTACGTAACATCCGGTCCCGGACATCCTGTATGCTATATCAAAATAAAGGCATAACAGATAACACCACATCTCCCTTTCTAGAAAACTAAACAGACTAACATTTACAGTGGTATGTCAGATAATGTAAAATCTGTAAACCTTTGCATGAAATAACATATATTCACTCACAATGGAATAATGCACTCCTAATACTTCTCAAGAAAAATAACAAAAGCAAACATAGTCAGGCAATATATTTGGAGGCAAATAGTGTAACCATCAGAATACAAAACATTCACCAGTCTTACTTGTTTCACATCGGGTTTTTTTTTTTTCTTTTCACTTTCTTATTCATTTGTTTCTCTCTCCCCCTCCCACAGTTTACAAGTCCAGTCTGTGAGGTTTTCTCACCACTCTGCCACACCTAGTGGTAATACCATGTGTGTGTGTATGGACAGGTGTAAGTGCCTTGGGAGTCTGTGTTGGAGGTGACTTGGGGCGCTCTGGAGAACCCATTGTGGCCTCACCTGGTTGGGGTGGAGTGCTGGGTGTCAGTGTGCGAGGTGTGTGCGGAACAGTCTCTGGAAAAGGGACAAGGTGGTGTCTATTCCTTCTGATCGTGCCTGTAGGGCAGTCCACAATGTATGAACGTGGGGCAGAGTGGGGTGAAACCACTGTGCCTTGAGACTTTGTATTTGTAATCCACACTGGTTGACCTGGAGTGAGTTGACTCAGATCTCTCACCCGGTTTTTTTTTTGTTGAAACTTGCAGTGTCCTTTGCTCTCCTCTCCCTTTCTCTAGTTGCGACGACGGTGCTGTCTGGAAGCTCTGGAGTTAGGAGAGATGGATGCTGGGGCAGTGGAGTGCGCAGTCTTCTGCCCATGAGGAGTTGAGCAGGACTGTAGCCATTTGCGAGTGGTGTAGCTCTACAAGCCAACAGAGCTAGATATGGATCTTTAGCCTTCTTTAGCAGGTTTTTCACGGTCTGCACGTGACGTTCCGCCTCTCCATTACTCTGAGCGAACCTAGGGCTACTGGTGGAATGAGTGAACCCATAAGCTGCTGCAAAGTCCTTGAATTCTTGACTGGAGTATTGAGTTCCGTTATCACTGAAAAAATGGACCGGAACACCGTGCCTGGAGAAGATCGACTTGAGATGCACAATAACATCCTCAGATCGTGTGGAAGTTAGCTTGGCGATCTCTACAAACCTAGAGTAGTAGTCCACTACAAGTAGGTAGGTCTCTTGGTTGAGTGAGAATAAATCAGAACCTACTTTTTGCCATGGTCTCTCTGGGAGCTCACTGGACATTAATGGCTCTACCGGATTGACTCGTTCTTTGATGCATGTGTTGCAATTTCTCACCAGCTCATTTAGTTGGCTGCTCAAGCCAGGCCACCATACAGCCTCTCTGGCCCGTTCTCTGCATCTGGTCATTCCCTGATGTCCCTCGTGAAGTGTGTCGAGGACAGAGTTGCGCATCACTGTGGGAATAACTAGTCTGGAGCCTCTGAGCAGTAGTCCATCGTGTACTGTAAGTATAGTTCTATCAGGCCAGTAAGCCTTCACTGGACCTGTGAGCTTGCTGTGGTCAGGCCATCTTTTCTGACAGTATGACATGACCTCTGAGCACATACTGTCTTGCTGCAGTTGTTCTCTCAGTTGAGCCAAGTATGTTGAGCTGGCGGGCATGTTGGTGACGACTTCATCTGCGTAGATGTTTGTCTCTTCAATTAAGTCTCTGTCTGTCCTTTTCCTGCTTGGGTTTTGGCTGACAGGCGAGCGTGAAAGAGTGTCGGCTGTAAACAAGTCTTTGCCAGGGGTGTGTGTGATAGTATAACTGTACCTCATGAGTCTGAGTCGGAACCGCTGGATTCTGGGAGGAAGCTCAGTGAGTGCCTGGTGACCTAGCAGGCTGACAAGTGGCTTGTGGTCAGTTTCCATGGCAAAATGCCTCCCAATAATGAAGTCCCGGAAACGCTCGCAACCCCATGTCAATCCTAGCGCCTCCTTCTCCACCTGGGCGTATCGCTGTTCGGTCTATGTCATGGAGCGTGATGCGTACGCGACTGGTTTCCACAGCTCTCCCTCCTTCTGTAGGAGGACTGCCCCCAATCCGTATGAAGAGGCACCGCCGACAGTTTCAGCTCTTTGTTGGGGTTGTACAGTGTCAGTACTGGAGGTGATGTGAGATCATTTTTCAGCCGATCAAACGCTCTCTGTTGTTCACATCCCCAGACCCACTGATACTTCTTTGAGAGAAGGTCTCTCAACGGCTTGTCCTTTTCCGCCAGACCTGGAATGTACTTTCCGAGCTGGTTTAACATTCCCAGGAAACTGCGAACCTCTCCTGTGTTGGACGGCTCTCTCATTGACATGACAGCCTTTACCTTATCTGGGTCAGGTTGCACACCTTCAGCTGACAGATTGTGGCCTAAAAACTTGACTTCACTTCTGCTCAGTTCACATTTCTCCATGTTTAATGTGACCCCGGCTTCCTGGAGTTTGTTGAGAACGGTGTGTAGTCTGATGTCGTGCTCTTGTTGGTCTCTTCCCCAGATGAGAACATCATCCATGTGGCATACAACTCCCTGCAGCCCATCGATGATCATTGACATGCGCCGCTGAAAATGTTCTGGGGCTGACGCTATGCCGAAGGGCAGCCTGTTAAAGTAAAAACGGCCAAAGGGAGTTATGAAAGTGGTGTACAGTGACGACTCGGGGGATAATGGGATTTGCCAAAATCCTCTGTTGGCATCTAACTTGCTGAAGACCTTCGCTCCTGCTAGAGAACCAATTGTCTGCTCCACTGAAGGCAGTATGTATTTCTCTCTGCAAACCGCTTCGTTGAGGCGAGTGAGGTCAACGCAGATGCGCACTGAGCCATTCTTTGTAGGCACTGGAACCATGCCCGAACACCAGTCAGTCGGCTCTTCCACTCTGGATATGACTCCAATGTCCTCCATTTTCTTGAGCTCCTCTTTTACTTTGCCTAGTAAAGGGATGGGGACCCGTCTTGGTGTGGCCAGGGAATAGGGAATGGCGTCTGGCCTGAGCTTTATAGTGTATGGCTGCTGCATCATTCCTAAACCCTGACACAGTTTTGGGTAGGACTCTTCCATTTCAGACTTGTCTATGCTGTCTGCTCTGTAGACTAGTTTAAGCTTAATGCTTGCTGGTCTGCTTAACAAGGCTACATTTAGGTAATTGACAACATAAACATCTTCCTGTATCACCTGCTCTCCTTTGCATAATGACTCTCTGTATCTGCCTAAAACAGATAGAGGCATGCGGCCTGGGCCAAACAGTGGTCTGTCGGGTTTAGCTAGCTGCGTGTTGCCCTCTGTAATAGCATAGTAAATTTTAGCTGGGATAACTGAGACATCGGCTCCTGTGTCGATTTTAAATCTGACTTTGTGGTTTCTCACAGTTAAATCAGCATACCATGGGTCTAAACCTGCATCTATTGAGCCTAGGAACAAGGGAGTGTTATCATTACATTCTGTCTCTACAACATGTACTGTTTTGGTAGATTTACATACTTTGTTGTAATGGCCTCTCTTTCCACATGTGTGACATGTGACATCTCTGGCTGGGCACTGTGCTTTGGCATGACCAGGGGATTTTCCACATCTGTAGCATGTCTGGCGATCAGATGTTGGCTGTGGCTTTGCTGCTGAGTGCTTTGGGTGATGAGGGATTTTGTGTGTAAATGGTTTTTGTCTTCTGCCTTTTGTTATTGCATCAATGTCCATCCTACCCCCTCCTCTGAGGTCTGTTTGCTGCCTCTTGATCACTTCGGACTGTCTTGCCATGTTGACTGCTTTTTCCAGCGTCAAATCTGGGTCTAACTGCATCCTCTCGGATAGACTGACGTCTCTCAGCCCCACCACAATACGATCTCTTATTAACTCGTCGTGGAGTGCTCCGTATTTGCAGTTTTCTGCCAGGGCATGCAATGCAGTAATAAAAACATCAACAGCTTCGTTTGGTTGTTGCACTCTTTGGTTGAATCTTGCCCTCTCATATATCACGTTTTTCCTAGGCACAAAGTACCTTTCAAGCGTGGCTTTCACTGAGGTGTACTGCTGTCTCTGTATGTCAGTTAAATCATGACCGCGCAGGATGTCATCTGCTTCATCCCCCATGCAGTAGATCAGAGTGTTCACCTGGTTAGCTTCAGTGCTAAGATGGAGGTTGCTGGCTAGCCGGAATCTCTCGAACCTGCTTATCCATCGTTCCCAGTCCTGAGGCTTTGAAAAGTTGAACGCTTCAGGTGGTTGTATGGAGAACGTAGCGCTCGGAGGAGCGTTAGCATTAGTCGCTAGCTGGGGAGGTTGTTGTTGCCGCGCTGCCGGTACAGCCGCTGCGTTGCCGCCTTCGGACATCTCGTCTCTCCTGACGTTAAAAAAACCTCTCCTTTCAGCTGCAAACGTTGCTCTTTTTACCGCTGCTCAACTTCTGACACCATGTCGTGGTATGGGTTGTAATGATCAGACGGTTTATGTAAGCAATACATTTTATTCCGACTAGCCTCAGTCTAGCATAGGATTTTCCTGTGTCACACCATCAAGTGTCATTACGTAACATCCGGTCCCGGACATCCTGTATGCCAGGGGTCCTCAAGTACAAATCTTGAAGGTCCACAAATGTTTTTTTTGAAACAGGCTGGGTCCGTTTATTATCGGTCAAGCTTATATAGTAGCAGGAGGTAGGTAGTTTAACATTTTCTTAAAATTAACAAAAATAAAATAAATATCCAATAAAATACATGAAATATTTTCTTTGAAACAAAAATAAATAAGAACTTTGAAAAAATGTGTCCTCTGCATTCGACCCATCCCTTGATCACCCCCTGGGAGGTGAGGGGAGCAGTGGGCAGCAGTGGCGCTGCGCCCGGGAATCATTTTTGGTGATTTAACCCCCAATTCCAAGCCTTGATGCTGAGTGCCAAGCAGGGAAGAATGCTGGTATGAGCTTTTAAACATAACCCGTTAACTGCTGCCAATCAAATGGTGAATAAGATACTCTTTAGGGTTCATATGTTTGTAAATCTGACTGTGATGAAGTCAGTGCCTCACCAGCCATCAACCTCACCGCACGTTACTGCTCTGTTGCTATTTGTTGTTGTGTCATAGATTTAACAAAAATCTTGCTTGATGTTTCATATGACTTTTTCAGCCTCGTGATTTCTTTTTTTTTCTTAGCTCTGAATCATGAGGAAATGTCTCTTCAAATTCGCGGCGCTCTTTCAGATAGTGACGTTTCAGATTTTCACTTTTCACCAGAGCAACAGTACTGTTGCATATTAGACACATTTATCTGGTACTTGCAGTAGGTAGGATGAAACATATTGCTCTGTCCATTCTTCCTTGAAACGTCGGTTTTCCCTGTCCACCTTTCTTTTACCAGCCTGAGCCAACTTGGAGCATGCCATTGTGATTTGATTCACATTCAGTGACTGACGAGTGAACAGTTAGCGAAGTAGCGATACGAGACAACTGTGTGCCTGCAGCGAAAGGTTCCATGCACTGTGCACTGCACATGTGTATGACCCAGGTGGTAACAGCCTATCAGCGTGTCGTTGTGATAGAGATGACAACCCATACCCCGGAATTAGCCAATCAGAGTGGCATTCTCTCGCTCTCACTCCGTCTCTCTCTCTGAGAGAGAGAGAGAGAGAGAGAGAGAGAGAGAGAGAGAGAGAGAGAGAGAGACGGAGTGAGTGAGACACGAGAAGTGTAAACGAAACGTGGAGATATTTGATTAAAAACAACGAAGAACGTTGACTTGCGCTAGCGATAACTCACAGATGAATACAATTATTATATTTTTTTATAATAATTATAATTATAATAATTATAATCTGTGGTGGGCTCTCCTATTTCTGGGGCTGAGGTTGCCGAGGTAGTTAAAAAGCTCCTCGGTGGCAAGGCCCCGGGGGTGGATGAGGTCCGCCCGGAGTTCCTTAAGGCTCTGGATGTTGTGGGGCTGTCTTGGTTGACAAGACTCTGCAACATCGCATGGACATCGGGGGCGTTACCTCTGGATTGGCAGACCGGGGTGGTGGTTCCTCTCTTTAAGAAGGGGAACCGGAGGGTGTGTTCCAACTATCGTGGGATCACACTCCTCAGCCTTCCCGGTAAGGTCTATTCAGGTGTACTGGAGAGGAGGCTACGCCGGATAGTCGAACCTCGGATTCAGGAGGAACAGGGTGGTTTTCGTCCTGGTCGTGGAACTGTGGACCAGCTCTATACTCTCGGCAGGGTCCTTGAGGGTGCATGGGAGTTTGCCCAACCAGTCTACATGTGCTTTGTGGACTTGGAGAAGGCATTCGACCGTGTACCCCGGGAAATCCTGTGGGGAGTGCTCAGAGAGTATGGGGTAACGGACTGTCTTATTGTGGCGGTTCGCTCCCTGTATAATCAGTGTCAGAGCTTGGTCCGCATTGCCGGCAGTAAGTCGGACACGTTTCCAGTGAGGGTTGGACTCCGCCAAGGCTGCCCTTTGTCACCGATTCTGTTCATAACCTTTATGGACAGAATTTCTAGGCGCAGTCAGGGCGTTGAGGGTATCTGGTTTGGTGGCTGCAGGATTAGGTCTCTGCTATTTGCAGATGATGTGGTCCTGATGGCTTCCTCTGGCCAAGATCTTCAGCTCTCACTGGATCGGTTCGCAGCCGAGTGTGAAGTGACTGGGATGGGAATCAGCACCTCCAAGTCCGAGTCCATGGTTCTCTCCCGGAAAAGGGTGGAGTGCCAACTCCGGGTTGGGGAGGAGATCTTGCCCCAAGTGGAGGAGTTCAAGTACCTCGGAGTCTTGTTCACGAGTGGGGGAAGAGTGGATCGTGAGATCGACAGGCGGATCTGTGCGGTGTCATCAGTAATGCGGACGCTGTATCGATCCGTTGTGGTGAAGAAGGAGCTGAGCCGGAAGGCAAAGCTCTCGATTTACCGGTCGATCTACGTTCCCATCCTCACCTATGGTCATGAGCTTTGGGTCATGACCGAAAGGACAAGATCACGGGTACAAGCGGCCGAAATGAGTTTCCTCCGCCGAGTGGCGGGGCTCTCCCTTAGAGATAGGGTGAGAAGCTCTGTCATTCGAGGGGAGCTCAAAGTAAAGCCGCTGCTCCTCCACATCGAGAGGAGCCAGATGAGGTGGTTCGGGTATCTGGTCAGGATGCCACCCGAACGCCTCCCTAGGAAGGTGTTTCGGGCACGTCCGACCGGTAGGAGGCCACGGGGAAGACCCAGGACACGCTGGGAAGACTATGTCTCCCGGCTGGCCTGGGAACGCCTCGGGATCCCCCGGGAGGAGCTGGACGAAGTGGCTGGGGAGAGGGAAGTCTGGGCTTCCCTGCTTAAGCTGCTGCCCCCGCGACCCGACCTCGGATAAGCGGAAGTAGATGGATGGATGGATGGATAATCATAATAATAAAAAAAAATAAAAATAAATAAAAATAAAAATTGTATTTATTTTTTTTACTATAATTCGTGCTGGGTCCGGACGGACACGTCGCTGGGTCCGGACATGGACCGCGGTCCGCCTGTTGAGGATCACTGCTGTATGCTATATCAAAATAAAGGCATAACAGATAACACCACAGTTAAAGTGCTAACAAAAATATTTGACTCTGAGGTGTACATCTGCAATATGTGCTAAAAAGCGAGCATGACAATGTGCTAACAGTTAAAATGTGTGAAGTAACAACATATTTGGCTCTGAGGTGTACACCTAAAAAAATTGCTAAAAACTGGAATGCTAATGTGCTAACAATTAAAATGTGTGAAGTAAAACATATCTGACTCTCAAGTGTACACCTGTAAAATTTGCTAAAAAGCGAGCATGCTATCAGTTAGTGAAGGAACAAAATTATAACTAAATTACAAAAAACCTACTTAGTGGCCTAGTGGTTAGAGTGTCCGCCCTGAGATGGGCCGAGTCATACCAAAGACTATACAAATGGGAGCCATTACCTCCCTGCTTGGCACTCAGCATCAATGGTTGGAATTGGGGGTTAAATCACCAAAAAATATTCCCGGGCGCGGTACTGCTACTGCCCACTGCTCCCCTCACCTCCCAGGGGGTGAACAAGGGTGATGGGTCAAATGCAGAGAATAATTTCACCACACCTAGTGTGTGTGACAATCATTGGTACTTTAACTTTAACTTTAATTTGACTCTGAGGTGTACACACCTGCAAAATTTGCTGAAAAAAGCTAGAATGCATGACAAAAAGAAATATGTTGTTTTTCTTAAAGCCCTTGTAAGGGCAGGGAACCATATTTGCTAGTAAAGTAAAGTCTAAATGCACACCACAGGCTTCCCTATGAGGCAATATTATAATGGAAATAATTAAATACATTTTGTTACATTTTTATTATTTTAAAATATAATATTTTAATTGCATTTTCATGTCTTTATTCAATATTCTAAATGTTTTTTTGGTTGTTTTTTTACTGTTGTCCTTTTCTAGGCCAATTTTCCCAACAAGTGATTGTTTTGAAAGCTTCCTACCTTCATCACCGTTGTGCTGAACCAGCAACAAACACATGTGGCATCATGAAGTGTGTTATATAATGAAGGACATATTGGCAGCGGAAAGGAATGTTCTCATCACATCCGAATTAATCTGATGAGGGACAAAACAGAAAAAAAAGGTTTGGCTACAGAGAGAAGTTCCCATCAGTTGTTAGCGTGTTCACTGTTCATCAAAGACAAAGCTCTGGGTCACATCATCGTCTGGGACTCACGTCATTTTCTATGGCCTCGCCATCACGCGCACACACACACACACACACACACACACACACACACACACACACACAAACACACACACACACACACACACACACACACACACACACACACACACACACACACACACACACACACACACACACAAAACCTAATATACCTGAAAGTCCACTCACTTATCCATAAAGTATGTTTACAATATTTACTGTAAACACTTGAATGTCCACTATTATGAAAATCCATCCTTCCATCCATTTTCTACCACTTGTCCCGTTCGGGGTAGCGGGGGGTGCTGGAGCCTATCTCAGCTGCATTCGGGCGGAAGGCGGAGTACACCCTGGACAAGTCGCCACCTCATCACAGGGCCAACATAGATAAACAGACACCATTCAATGTTCTTTTTAATGACGTTCCCTGGAGCTTGTCTATGAGATTAAAACATGACAAAAATCGGAAATGTTTAGATGCTCAAACTGTCGCTTTTGAAGTTTTGTGTCACCCCTAGGGACGGGCATTGTTTATGTCAGTTTTTCTTAACCCATTGTTGGACCGCAGACACCACGTAGAGGACCGCCCAAAAAACATCTGTTTCTCAGCTGTGGTCCGTATGGGCCGCAGCGGGACTCGGTTGTAATACACTTTTCCACCACTTGTGACAATATCAAACAAACAGAAGAAGTCTGGAGCTGAAGTCGTAAAGTTTCTTAGCGCAAAAATTATGACTAAAGTGATGAAGCTGTATTTTCATTTGCACTTTAATTTAGATGACAGTTTATTTAGGAAACATAGATATTCCATCCATCCATCCATCCATTTGCTACCGCTTATTCCCTTCGGGGACGCGGGGGGCGCTGGAGCCTATCTCAGCTACAATCGGGCGGAAGGCGGGGTACACCCTGGACAAGTCGCCACCTCATCGCAGGGCCAACACAGATTATTAATTTTAATTTAGTTAGAATATATTTATTTCTATAATGTAACTAATGTAAACTCACTACACCAGTATGTTTTAGTGCTTTCATGGTGAGTTTACTGACAGATATAAGTAAGAACTTTACTCTACTTTATATTAGAAATGGCAACAGCGGAGGATGAATGTCCCATAACAAGAAGATAGAGAAAAAGAAGAAGCTTATCGACTACGGCAAGGACTACAAAGGCGGATGTGTGACACTTACAATTAGTAGTCACAATTGTTTTGTAAAATGAATGTGTAAATAGAGTATCCTAATTTAGTTCGAGGTATTTTCATATCTAAAGTCACAGTTTAAGTGTATGTTTCCAAGCTGAATGCCACAAGACATGTTATTCCGCCACGCCAGCAGAGGGAGCACTCCTATAGGAAAGGAGGAAAATGGGAGGTGCTTGTTAGTACTTCCGTGTCTCAGTCAGGTCACACCCTGAGATGACAACGCAATCAAGCACTTTGTGTCTCGTTTTTATTCCTATAAAACAGGACACACCACATCGAACACTGGGACCAGGCTACTCAGTGCGAGGCCTGTAACAGAATTCTGGAGGCACCGCTGGGATCGGCATCCGACAAAAGAAGATGCTGATCTCCTAATCTATGAATCCAAGGCAGACGTGACGGCAGAAGCAAGTTGAAGCAGTGTGCGACTGAGGCAGCAACAGGACCAACGCGTGTGAGAGGAACCTTCGCTGGAGGAGTGCAGCACCGCTTGCCCGAGACAACAAAGCTACAGTCTGTTGTTGAGTAACACAATCAACATGGGAGAACGTGTACGTAAAGAGCTGACGTGGGAGGTAAAGAAAATACTCCACGAGTTGACAGCACAAGAACTTTTTGAAATTATTGAGGACATCACACCGGTATCAGATGTTGATTCTTCTGGGGTAATTAAGGGTGATGAAGAGAGTTGTTTTGACTATATATGTACTTACTTAAATTGTAGGACACTACTAGAGTCAGAAGACCAAGGTATTTCATGCTTACTATCTCTAAGAAATACGATTAATGACATCAGAGCCAGTCGTTTCGCCGAAGTCCGTCACGCTAAGCAAACAGAAAGTGTTATCATTAACCCACCACCCTTACAACTGACAACTATGCAACAGGGACAGAGGGACAACAGTGATGACACATTGCCACATGTTTCCGCTGATCCACAAGCACTCGAGTACCAAATATTAATGGCCAATTATGAGTCTTTGGGGAGAAAGATATCTGAATATGAAACACAGAAGACACGCACGTATAACGCAACACATATGTACGACTCCACAAACATGCCTACTTTGACTGATACACGGCAAGCTCATACCGCCATGCACACACCTACCTCAGCTGGTACCCAAACACTACATCAAGCCGCTTCTCACGCTCGCCCTAGTAGTATGGTTCCTTTACAAGATATACCCCTACTTCAGCGTAGAGAATTTAAAGTTCACGGGGGTCAGGTGGGGTACAGTGTGTCAGATATTAGCTACCATGGACTTTGTAAACAGATAGATGAGGGGCTCAAAGCAAGTTACTCTGAAGGTGAAATCATCCAGGGCATCCTCTGTATTGTCAGACCCGGACAGTTCAAAGATATGCTAGTTAACAAGGATGATTTAACACTCTGTGAACTCAGAAGCTTTTTGCGCTCCCACTTAAGTGGAAAAAGTGGAAGTGAGTTGTTCCAGGAGTTAATGAGCACCCGGCAGCTTGAGAGTGAAAGTCCCCAACAGTTCCTGTACAGGATGATTGGACTAAAACAAAAAGTGCTGTTTGCATCTAGACAAGGTAATATGGACATTGAGTATGAACCTCGTACAGTGCAGAATGTGTTTTTGCGCACTATTCTCCAGGGTCTCCTACCCAAATTTAGTGACATTCGCACCGAACTTAAACCAATGTTGTCCGACTATGCTGTGTCAGATGAAGCACTAATTCGGCATGTGAGCCAGGTGTGCAGTGAAGAGAGTGAGAGGCAGCGAAGACTTGCTCACGGATCTCGTCAAAAGGTAACACATGCTCACAGTGCCCAACTTGAGACTGATAAGGACATGGAAAAAACATTACAGCATAAGACAAAGAATAAAAGCAATGTGGTAGAGGAACTTAGTTCCAAAGTTGATGCCCTGACAAAACTGGTTGAGTCTCTCACAGCTAACCAAACGTTAGAACAACCCTGTAGATGCACAAATGCCAGACCAAGGCCCAGGCAAACAGCAAGACAATATAGCTGCCCCAAGTGTGCTGAAGAAGGCACAAGCCCATGTCACCATTGTTTTCTATGTGGGGAGGTCGGGCACAGAGCTGTTGGCTGTCTCAAGAGGCCTCGTGTCCAGAGTGCTAACCAACCCCCTGCTGATGTCCACACCATAATGAACAGCAGCCCCTGGAGCCCTACAGAGGTGAAGCCACCAGGGGAGAGACCGGCACATGTAAGAAACATTGGAATGTCCTCTCTTCAGTCCAAAGATACTGAGGTGCGTGAACAAGTAGCCCAGTTAGTAGGGAAGAAATGCAGGGTCAAGTGCAACATTAACAATTTTACAGTTGAATGTTTGCTTGACACAGGTGCTCAAGTGAGTCTTCTTGATCATAAGTGGGTAAAAACTTACCTCTAAGTGTGCTCGCAGTGAATGGTGAGCCCTTGCCGTATGACGGTTGGGTGGGAGTGAATGTGAGTCTCCCTGATAATAGCGACCCAAACCTATCAATACAGGTACCCTTCTTAGTAAGTAGTGTGCCCATGGACCGCCCCCTTATTGGTTTTAACGTAATTGAATGCTTGATAATGGGACCGAAGGGTGAGTCTGACTTCATATCAGCCCTTGTGACCCTCCTACGTGGAGCCTTAAGCATTGAGAATGACAAAGCAATAGCACTTGTCAGTCTGATTCAGACACATGCCTCTCATGATAGTGATGTCAGACATGGTATGCTTAAAGTGGGATTTCATGATGTTGTTATTCCAGCCGGTGCGGTCAGACAAGTAAAGTGCAGGATTCCACCTATGTTTGACACATCAAAACCCCTGGTGCTCTTTGAACCCAATGAAAATAACCCACAGTTACAGCAGCTTGATGTCGGTGACAGTCTCTTGGAGATCAACCAAGCAAAAGTACCCTGCTTGAGAATCCCCATAGGCAACCACAACAAGCATGAGGTCACATTATCCTGTAAAACAATATTAGGCAGCATTGAGCCTGTTGTCAAGATAGTATCAACTGACGAACCACAGCTGACTGAAACAAAAGTTCCTTTTGAGTCCCCAAATGCTGTGTCTCAAAACACCAAACAGGATACAAGATCTTGTGTGGTGGAGCCATGGGACCCACCTGTAAACATTGACCACCTGACAGAGGAACAACAGGAAATAGCCAAACAACTCTTGCAAGAGGAGGCAGGAGCATTTGCTCGAGATGACAATGACATGGGGTGTATCAAAAGTTTAGAAATGTCGATTGCACTTAAAGACAATACCCCTGTTCAAAAATCGTATGCATCCATTCCGAAACCCTTGTACAAGGAGGTCAAGGAGTATATTGAGGATCTCCTTGCTAAAGGATGGATTGTTAAGTCTAAATCCCCCTACTCCGCACCAGTCATTTGCGTGCGTAAAAAAGATGGGACACTTAGACTATGTATTGACTATCGCCTTCTGAACCATTGCACAGTCCCTGACCGCCATCCCCTTCCCAGGATCCAAGATCTCACAGACACCCTGGGGGGGTATACTTGGTTCTCCATCTTAGATCAGGGAAAGGCATACCATCAAGGGTTTATTGCAGAAGGTTCACGTCATCTGACCGCCTTTATCACCCCATGGGGTCTATTTGAGTGGGTACGTATACCATTCGGCCTGACAAATGCGCCAGCCGCATTTCAGCGCAGTATGGAGGAAATGCTTGCACCCCTAAGGGATGAGTGTTGCATCCCGTACCTGGATGACATATTGTGTTTTGCAAAGACCTTTGAAGATCACATTGAAGTGCTCAGGAAAGTTTTGAGAGCCCTGCAGACGCATGGAGTGAAACTCAGGCCCACAAAATGTGACCTTTTTAAAAATGAAGTGCGGTACGTCGGTCGCTTGGTGTCAGCCGAAGGCGTGCGCATTGACCCCAAAGACTTGGAAGCTGTGTATGCCTTGAAGAATGACCCTCCGACTACAATCGGAGATGTAAGAAGGATTGTAGGCTTTTTGAGCTACTATAGGTCCTATATACAGGATTTCTCCAGAATGGCAAGCCCTATTTATGAACTCCTCCAACCAGGGAGAAGTTTGAGACAACCATTGCTGAATAGATCAGGGGCTCAAAAAGGAAAAGGTGCTCAATTGCCATCCAAAACCCCAATTGAATGGACCAGGACGCATCAAGAAGCCTTATGCAAGCTGATTGACCAGTTGGTAGAGCCACCTGTGCTGGCATATCCTGATTTTGAACTGCCTTACATAGTCCACACAGACGCTTCTGACAAGGGACTTGGAGCGGTTCTTTATCAGAGACAGAATGGAATGCTCAGAGTGGTTGCGTATGAATCAAGGACTCTCACACCAGCTGAGAAAAACTACAGACTACACTCAGGCAAGTTAGAATTCCTCGCCCTCAAATGGTCAGTCTGCGAAAAGTTTAGGGATTATTTGTATTATGCCCCACACTTTACTATCTACACTGACAATAACCCTTTAACTTATGTCATGAGCACTGCTAAATTAAATGCAGTTGGCCACAGGTGGGTGGGTGAACTGTCAGATTTTAGATTTGATATACGGTACAGACCAGGCAAAATAAATGTTGACGCTGATACACTCTCACGTTGCCCCCTAGATATCAACAAATATGTCAGTGAGTGTACACAGGAATTGACCAGGGAAGTTGTTACCACGACATGGGGAGGGTGCAGAGCAGGCGAAAGGGGAGATGTAGCCTGGATAGCTGCTTTGGCTCTGGCCCAGGGTGACCAGCTTGAACCCAAGACCAAAGAAACATTGACACCATTTAGTCTCACTGAACTCCAACAGGCCCAGCAAAGGGACCCAGTGATTGGAAATATTCTACGATTGAAAGAGTCAAATGCAACACTAACTGACAGCATGAAGCAAAGTCAGCAAGGGTTAGGCAGAAAAGTAATGCATGAGTGGACAAGGCTGCACATCGAAGATGGAATCCTCTATCGTAGAGTCGCAGAGCGACGTCAACTAGTTTTACCTGCTAGTCTCAAAGCATTGGTTCTCAAGCACTTACATGACGACATGGGTCACGTAGGAACTGAAAGAGTCCTAAGTTTAGCAAGACAGAGGTTCTATTGGCCTTACATGAGGCGAGAGATTGAGACATATGTAACCAGACAATGCCAGTGCATAAAACAAAAAAAACCTGTGACACACGTATGAGCCCCAATGAGTAGCATAACAACCAACTCTCCACTGGAGCTTGTCTCAATTGACTATTTGCATTTAGAACAGAGTAGAGGAGGCTACCAATATATCCTAGTGGTAGTTGATCACTTTACCAGATTTGCACAATGTTATGCGACCCGTAATAAGTCAGGGAAAACTGCGGCGGAGAAAATCTTTAATGATTATATCCCCAGATTTGGCTATCCCTTGAAACTGCATCATGACCAAGGGCGCGAATTTGAAAATAATTTATTCCGAACACTACAGCAACTGAGCGGAGTGGGACATTCCCGGACGACCCCATACCACCCTCAGGGTAATCCGGCCGAGCGCTTTAACCGCACAGTGCTGCAAATGTTGCGAACCCTGAGTGAGGAGAAGAAGGAAAAGTGGAAAGATTACATACCCCAGATTGTCAGTGCATACAACAGCACACGTCATGAAGCAACTGGTTACTCACCTTTCTTCTTGCTTTTCGGGCGTCATCCACGATTGCCGATAGACCTGCTCCTCAGGATGACTCACCAGGAGGAACCGCAGACAACCAAAAGGTATGCCGAGAAATGGACAAAACGCATGACCGAAGCTTACAGGATAGCTTCAGAAAACAGCAAAAAGTCAAGTGCCCGCGGTAAGAAGTACTACGACAAGCATGCGAAAGGAGTAGTGTTGCAACCGGGAGATCGAGTGCTGGTACGCAACCTAAATGAAAGAGGTGGCCCTGGAAAGTTAAGGTCCTATTGGGAAAACAGCACTTATGTTGTGAAAGACCAGGTTGGTGACAATCCCGTGTACAGGGTAGTTTCGGAAAAAGATGGCAGCAAGTCACGCGTTTTGCATCGTAATTTATTGCATCTTATTAATGACCTACCTGTCAACCTACCAGTAGAGGAAGAGAGAGGAAAGAAGGTACCAGAAAGGAGACCAAGAACAACTCACATAAATATTCCACCTGATTCAAACAGTGACACAGGCTCTGATGATGATGGCAGTTCTAGCTATTATGAGCTAAGATATAACTTTTGTACAAAAGACAGACCAGAGGTGGAACCCTCCTTAGTCCCCAAAATTCAATCAGGCCCGCTGGAGCTCAGCCAAATCGCCAACCAAGGACCAACTTTGAGGAAAAGGGACTCAGGAAATAGGAGACATGCACCCATGAATGGGACAGAAGGACCAGGAAAGAGGGATCATTTACGGGACAATGATGAACATATTTTGGAGGACATCAGTGATGGGGATATAGAGGGATATGAGGGAACTAAAGGATATGAACCCAGAAATCTACCTGTCATGGAAGAGGGATGTGAACGAGAGCAGTCTTTTTTGCAAGACGAACAAGCGCAACTGAGCCCCACCCCTGATGCTGAGGTACAACCCCCAAGAAGGTCCACTAGAAATAGGCAACCGGCATCTCGATTTACTTATGATACCCTTGGTCAGCCTTCTTTTCATGTGCCCTCACTAGTTAACAGTGCAGAGGTGTATGCAGGCCCCTCAATGGTTGCCTGGAGTATTCTAGGACACCCGTTGCTTCCCTATCCCGTGCCATCCCAATTTTTCAACCCGTCATTCTGTTCACGAAACGTGTACACCATACAAACATCTCCGCACATGCCAATGTATGTCTCATAAGGCACCTACATAGATGTACAGAGTTTGTGATAGTTGTATTTTGAAGTTGTGAAATGTCGGGAGTCATTCCTTTTTTGTTGGGATGTGTTGTGACACTTACAATTAGTAGTCACAATTGTTTTGTAAAATGAATGTGTAAATAGAGTATCCTAATTTAGTTCGAGGTATTTTCATATCTAAAGTCACAGTTTAAGTGTATGTTTCCAAGCTGAATGCCACAAGACATGTTATTCCGCCACGCCAGCAGAGGGAGCACTCCTATAGGAAAGGAGGAAAATGGGAGGTGCTTGTTAGTACTTCCGTGTCTCAGTCAGGTCACACCCTGAGATGACAACGCAATCAAGCACTTTGTGTCTCGTTTTTATTCCTATAAAACAGGACACACCACATCGAACACTGGGACCAGGCTACTCAGTGCGAGGCCTGTAACAGATGCGCACAATTTTTCAGGGTTTATGCAGATCCCAAATACAGATCAGCAGGTACCAGAAGGTAAGAAAAGTTGCTTTTGCATATTATTTCGAAACAAAACGCCAGATAATATGTCTTACCTTATACACACACCATAATAATACTTGTATGTTGAAGCACAGTACAATCCATCAAGCGGTGAGGCTTCATAGCTTGCCAAAGTCGTATTAGGATAGGATAGGATAGGATAGGATAGGATAGGACTTTATTGTCATTGCACAAGTACAACGAAACTATGTTTACAGCACAAACCCGTTCAAGATTAGACAAACAAACAGTGTACAGGGTTACAGAACAGGAAGGCTGATTGGTCGCCAAAGGCGCCCCGTAAAAGATAAGAAAAAGGTAAAACGCTGGGGAAGAAGATGAGTAAAAAAATACAATCTAGACTGGGCTCCTAAGGGGGCCTAGTCTGGAGGGGGAAAAAACCTCCATGCAATGCACACATAAACACGTTACATTTAATCACGACAACTCGCAACAGGAGCAGCACGGTGGAAGAGGGGTTAGTGCATCTGCCTCACAATACGAAGGTCCTGAGTAGTCTTGGGTTCAATCCCGGGCTCGGGGTTGATTGGCAACACTAAATTGGCCCTAGTGTGTGAATGTGAGTGTGAATGTTGTCTGTCTATCTGTGTTGGCCCGATTGTAGCTGAGATAGGCTCCAGCGCCCCCCGCGACCCCAAAAGGGAATAAGCGGTAGAAAATGGATGGATGGAACTCGCAACAGAGGGGCGTGGAGTTGGGGCCCTAGAGGGCAACTGCTGCTATGAAGTGCTGCCAGCCGTCCATCACCCGAGGGGAAACAAGCGGTGGTGAAGGAGGGGGAGGGGGGGTGAATGTGCCCATTGTCTTGGGTGTGATGATGTAATGTTCATAGGCTGGGGCCGTTCTGCATGCAAGCAAAAGTTTGACTCCAGGTGTCATTGAGGAGAGAGGGAGGTCAAAAGCGTGCATCATTGAGATGTCCTCGGGGGTGTTTTCAGAACAGCCTGTTCCTGTTGTTCACAGCGTCAAGGCCATTCGAGGGAGTCAAATCGTAGATTAGGATGTTTGTTTTCCGCGAGCAGACATTACAATAACTTGTCTGTTCTATTTGTCCATGCTGGATGCTCTCATATTCAATTTTTTCATTTCAGCAAGCTTTTCCATGATGTGATCCATCTTGCAATTCAGTTCAGAAATCGCCACAGTCTGTGATCCCACAGCCCGGCCCAAACCTTCTATTGCGACGAACAGCCTTTGGGTTCCTTGAGTGGCTGCCATCATCTTAAGAATTTGACGATACACCAGAGCAATGCCCAGCCCAATCAGCAGGTGCCCCGCGATCACGGTTCCACATAGGTAGATGTCTTCCACGTCCTCGATGGAAAGGACTGAGAGGCACATGATTCTCCATTTATCCCAGGAATCTCTCACGTACCCCGCAGCAATGGTTCCATCAGGGCAGCCAGGCTCCCCCGAACCTCTTTTCCTTGTCGAAAAGATTTTGTCAATTGCGTCGAGAGTCCAGCTGATCATTTCTATGTCTGATGTTTAGTTTTGGAGGACAGCGCAAAGAAAGAGGCTTCAAAAAAGTTCAGACAAGACAAAAACAAAGAGAGCAAGCAGGGAGAAGAAGGGAGCGGAAAAAAATGTGACCGCCCTCACCAGAGACAAGACAGAAAAGACTAAAACAGTTTGATAGATTTTTGAGCGCCGTGTGTAATGTTCTATATTTTCAATGGAACATATAAAATGTTGGTGTTGTTTATGTGCATCATATTGTACATATTGCAGTCTACACGTATCTCTTGTGTTTGTTTTCATGCTACGTACGTTTTTCACTCTGCTATCTTCATGCCACGCTAAAGCTAGCGCCCTGTTTGTGTTGCGTGACCTGGCTTGTGTACTGAAGTAAAAAATCTTCTTACCTGCACACTGGCTGAGGTCCTCCGCATCTTTGGAATCGCAAAAACGTGTGAAAAGAAAGTGTGTCTTTCTTAAAGTGTGTGTGTGTGTGTGTGTGTGTGTGTGTGTGTGTGTGTGTGTGTGTGTGTGTGTGTGTGTGTGTGTGTGTGTGTGTGTGTGTGAACGTGTCTTTGTTAATGTGTGTAAATGTGTTTCTTGATATGTATATAAATGTGTGTTTTGAGTGTGTGTATAAATGTGTTTTTTTGACGTGGGTGTGTGTGTGTGTGTGTGTGTTTGTGATGTGTGTGTGTTAGGGTTGTCTCGATACCAATATTTTGGTATCGTATACTGTATTTCGATACTTTTCTAAATGAAGGGAACCTTAAAAAATGGCATTATTGGCTTTATTTTAACAAAGCTTCTTAGGGTACATTAAACATGTGTTTCTTATTGCAATTGAAAAACAATTTTGGCCTTAAATAAAATAGTGAACATACTTGACAACGTGTCTTATAGTAGTAAGTAAACAAACAAAGGCTCTTAATTTGTCTGCTGACTATGCAGTAACATATTGTGTCATGTATTATTACTATTATTTTGTCAACATTATGAGGGACAAGCTGTAAAAATTTATTATTAATCTATTTGTTAATTTACTGTTAATATCTGCTTATTTTCTGTTTTAACAAGTTCTATCTACACTTCTGTTAAAATGTAATAATCACTTATTCTTCTGTTGTTTGATACTTTACTAAGTTTTGGATGATGCCACAAATTTAGGTATCGATCCGATACCAAGTAGTTACAGGATCATACATTGGTCATATTCAAAGTCCCCATGTGTCCAGGGACATATTTCTTGAGTTTATAAACATAATATGAATTTTTAAAAAAGGAATAAAAGATTTTCTGATGATGAAAAAACTGGATACGCTCTTGTACTTGATATCATTATAGTGGATGATTTTGCATGTGTGTACATCCAGGAACGTGAGCTACGTTGTGTAGTGACGCATGTTTAGCTATTGCTCGTCGTGCAGGGATACTTGTAAAAAACGTACTTTATTTGTCGCCATGGAGGCGAGGATTCGTGATTTAGAAGTAGCTAAAACACTGCCGACTGCGGATGGATGTTAGTTGCTAGCTAGCTAGCCATGTCTTAAAGTACCTCTTCCGGAGGGCGTTTCAGTGTTAGAACTTCACCTTTTTTGACGTGTGCGTAAATGTTTTTTTCTTAAGAAATGTACGTGTGTGTGCATGTGTGTTTCTTGACCTGTGTGTGTGTGTGTGTGTGTGTGTGTGTGTGTGTGTGTGTGTGTGTGTGTGTGTGTGTGAGTGTGTGTGTGTGTGTGTGTGTGTGTGTCTGTGTGTGTGTGTGTGTGTGTGTGTGTGTGTGTGTGTGTGTGTGTATAAAAGTGTGTGTCTTAATGTTTGTTTCTTGACATGTGTGCAAAAACGTGTTTCCTAGTGTGTGTGTGTGTGTGTGTGTGTGTGTGTGTGTGTGTGTGTGTGTGTGTGTGTGTGTGTGTGTGTGTGTGCGGTGTAACTCTCTAGTCCAGTTACACCACACAGTGGTTTTCAATTATTTTTCGTCACGCCCCTCTTAGGGACATAATTTTTACACGCCTCCCTAAATTAAAATACCATTGAGAACCTGATAATATTTGTTATTTATGTATTTGTCTGTGCAAACCACTATGAGTTACTGGCACCTACATGCCAGTGTATTGTCTTTTCATTACTGGTAAACTGAAGGGATATGTATGTATACTTGGTCCTATGTCCTGGTTGAGCCTGATTAATTGAAGCAGTGCTGCCACCCAGCTGGAGACTGTTCAAGAATGAAACATACATATATATATATATATATATATATATATATATATATATATATATATATATATATATATATATATATATATATATATATATATATATATATATATATATATATATATATACACATAATACTAGAAGTCCCTTGCCTCTCAAGCCCCCACAACACCTCAACGCGTCCCCCTTCCCCACTATTAGAGAAGCACTGCTCTAGTCCAAACACATCAAGAAACTATTCGTTCAGAATAATGAAACCAAGTACACATTATTGAATTCCATACACAAGCTCTATCAAAATTCCATCCTTTCCAAAGAGAATAATTCACAATGTAAAGCGCTTTGAGTCACTAGAGAAAAGCGTTATATGAATATAATTCACTTCACTTCACTTCAATAATGCACAGTTTGGATTGAGGCTGTCTTAAAAGTATTAATTGAACATAACATTGACTATTGTGCTTGCAGTCTAACGAGGCCATGCACTTCCAAACAGTGCTGTAGCTGCAGGCGAGTAATTCAGCCTCTGCAGGAAGGCAACACAAACCTGAGCTTGCCTTTTTTCTACAGAGAAGATAAAGATACATAAACAATTTGTGCCATCAATGGATCGTCCTCAGACGGCTTCACCAACATGCATCTGGAGAGGTCCTGCATCCTTCCTTTGGATGTCCAAAAACGTTGTTGTTATGATAGAACATATATTCAATGATAGCTAACGTTAGTAGCATAATTTCTCTAAATCCGTATCATTAGCTAACAACACACACAACTATGTGTGTTATGTACAAACTTAGTTACATTTACTTTTTTTGTATTTTAACCATATACAATTTTTTGGTCAAAATAAAACATTTTTCAGAAAAAACATGGCTACATTTATGCTGATATCATGTCGGATCTAGGGCTAAGTGATAAAACGATATCAATATATATATATATACATATATATATATATATATATATATATATATATATATATATATATATATATATATATATATATATATATATATATATATACACAATGCATTCGATAAAACGTTTGGGGTTTTATTGTTCTTTGTCGGAAGAAACCGAAAGTTGCCAAGCAAGGTTGGTTGCATGAACGAAGGCCCTCGCTAACCGGTCAATGCAAGAAGTGATCACTGATCAGTGGGAGTGATACGCGAACAGCCAATCAGGTAACAGTATTGTGGAGGTCTTGCTCCTTCGGTTCTCTGGACCACCAATGATGGACATTACAGCCGTGTTCATCTTTGCGAGCAATGATTTGTTTATCAATAAAGGGTGCTTTTCAGCCATGTTTAAGTTTCTCCACCATCAACAATAGAATAGAATAGAATAGAATATATCTTTATTGTCATTGTACAACAAAATTGTAAGCAAAACTAATTTAGTGCAAATTCATAACACATAAAACCATAAGAACATAGATAAATAGATAAAAATACATAAAATACATAAAAATAGCAAGCACACAGCTCACATGCACAGTCATTATTGTCGTCTTGTGTTCAGCGACACTATTGCTCTCGGGTAAAAAGTGTTCTTAAGTCTGTTTGTCCGGCATTTTATTGTCCTGTATCTCCTGCCCGAGGGCAGCAGTTCAAAAAGTTTATGTCCAGGGTGAGATGGGTCCCTTCCATGCAGCTGGCAAAGCATACACACATGCAGTATGTCAGCACACTCTCTATTGAGCAGCGATAGAAGGACACAAGCAGTTTTTGTGACAGGTTGTTCTTTTTGAGGAGTCTCAGAAAGTAAAGTCTCTGCTGTGCCTTTTTGATGGTCACTGAGGTGTTCATACTCCACGACAGGTTTTCCTCAATCTGGATCCCCAGGAACCTGAAATTAGAGACCATTTCCACATAGTCCCCGTTGATGTACAGTGGTTGGATGTTTATTGTTTTTTTCTTCCGGAAAGCCATGATCAGCTTCTTCGTCTTGGTGGTGTTAAGGACCAGGGGCCGTATTTATCAAGCGTCTTAGAATTACTCCTAAGAAGTCTGTTAAGAGTTGACTTATGAGTAAAGAAATTCTTCGCTGAAAGCTGCACTTAAAAGTTAGTTATCAAGCGTCTTACTCACACTTTCAGCAAAGTGTAGGACTGAATCTTAAGTGTCACACTCAGAGTTGAATTACGACATTACTATGTGCCGTAAACGGAATTTTAGGTGACGTCATTTCTGTGTACATAGAAATGACCAATCACGGAAAGGAATCCCTTGTCTAAGAATAAAGAAATGTCTTAGAAATATTTAAGTGGACAATGGGAGTGTACATTTTGACAATAAACTACAAAATAATACAAAACAAACAAACAATATTGGCAATGAATCAAAAATAAAAGTTTCCTTTTCTTTCCAATTCATGTTCCCAGTGGCGAGATATCGAAGCATTGTGATGACCTTTAGTTCTGCTGTGAAAGCTCTGCTGCGTGATGTTGCTGATGAGATGACGCCCCTTATCAAATCTGTGACAAAAATAATACCCGCTCTGTCTAAACGATACCGTTTGATCAGCTGCTCGTCATCAAACAAAGCCAGGACATCCTTCCGCTCCCTGAACGTTTGCGCACGTCTCTCTCGCCTCAGTGCCATCCCCCGCTGGCAACTCCTAACCACTTAGGACACCTCTGAAGGTCTCTTAAATACCGTGGAGAGTAGGAGTGATTCTTAGACTTAAGAAAGTTGATGAATAGCTTTTATTCTTAAGTTTGAGAGTAGGACTAAATTTCGCAAATTCTCAGGACTTAAGTGTAAAATGGCACTCTAAGACGCTTGATAATTACGGCCCCAGGTTGTTTTCCCTGCACCACCCAGTCAGCCGCTCCACTTCATTTCTGTAGGCAGACTCATCCTTCCCAGAAATGAGTCCCACTACTGTGGTGTCGTCTACAAATTTAATAGTGGTGTTGCTGGCATGAGCAGGGCTGTAGTCATGAGTGTAGAGGGTGTAGAGGAGGGGGCTTAGCACGCAGCCCTGGGGAAAGCCGGTGCTGATGCTGATGGATGTTGAGAGGTGGGAGCCTACTCTCACCCTCTGAGAGCAATTTGTGAGGAAGTCCAGGATCCAGTGGCAGATGGAGGAAGACAGTACCAGCCCCGTCAGTTTGGGCACCAGTCTGTGGGGGAGGATGGTATTGAACGCAGAGCTAAAATCAACAAAAAGTAGCCTTGCATAGCTCTCCTGCTGCTCTAGGTGGCTCAGAGCAGTGTGGAGGGCTGTTGCGATAGCATCTTCTGTAGATCTGTTGGCCCTGTACGCAAACTGGTGAGAGTCCAATGCAGGTGGCAGATTTGAGGTGATGTGCCCCCGAACCAGAGTTTCAAAGCACTTCATAATGGTTGGTGTAAGTGCCACTGGACGGTAATCATTCAGGCTGTTTACTGCAGATTTCTTTGGCAGTGGGACAATAACAGAGTCCTTTAGACAGAGTGGGGCGATGTACTGGGACAAGGACTGGTTGAAAATCCTGGTAAAAACAACAGCCAGCTGGTCTGCACAGGTCTTTAGGACACGTCCAGGTTCGCCATCCGGTCCAGCAGCTTTCCTTGGGTTCACCCTCCTTAGTGTGTGCTGCACCTCATGTTCCTCCAACATGAGGACGTTGTCACGGGTTGAGGGTTGTGATGTGACTGCATGTGGTTGCTCCACCTCGAAGCGAGCGAAGAAGATGTTCAGTTCCGCCGCCAGCGAGGCGTCTCCGTCAGCCACAGCGAGGTTGTTGGATTTGTAGCCGGTGATGTGCTTCACCCCCTGCCACACCTGCCTTGTATTGTTGCTGTTGAGGTGTCTCTCTATTTTCTTCCGGTATGCTGTCTTGGCCTCTATGATGCCTCTCCTCAGGCTGGCCCTGGCAGCACTGTACTGTGCCCCATCACCACACCTGAAGGCCTTGTTCCTCTCCTTCAGCAGGGTCCTGACCTCACCAGTCATCCAGGGCTTTTGGTTTGGATAGACCCGGATGCGCTTCTCGGTCATAGCAATATCCATGCAGAACTTGATATAGCTCAGCACAGATAAAGTGTAGTCCTCCAGGTCCTGCTGTTCAAAGATGCCCTAGTTGGTTCTTTCAAAGCAATCCTGGAGCTGCTGAGGGGCGCCCTCGGGCCAGATTTGAACTGTTTTAGTTGTCGGGGGAGCACATTTCCTGAGGGGGGTGTATGCTGGGATTAACAACACTGACAAGTGGTCGGACTGGCCCAAGTGTGGTAGTGGCTTAGCCCTGTAGCTACTCTTGATATTCGAGTATGTCTTGTCCAAAGTGTTTTTTCCTCTAGTTGCACATTTAATGTCCTGATAGAATTTAGGGAGCACAGTTTTTAATTCTGCATGATTAAAGTCTCCAGCAATGATGTGCACCGCCTCAGGATACGCGCTTTGTTGACTGCTAATGGAGTCATGTAACACCCTGAGGGCCGTACTAGCATTAGCTGCCGGTTGTATGTAAACAGCCGTTAGCATGACAACATTAAACTCCCGTGGAAGGTAGATGGGTCTGCATTTCACAGTAACGTACTCCAAATCAGATGAGCAGTGACTGGTAACAGTCTTGGTGTTGGTGCACCAGCTGTTGTTGACGTAGATGCACAGTCCCCCTCCTCTGCTCTTACCGGAGTCTTTGGTTCTGTCATGCCGATGTGTTGTGTGGCCCGCTAGCTCGATAGCTGTATCCGGGATGAGCGTGTGAAGCCACGTCTCCGTGATGAGCAGAATGCAGCTGCCCCCGACCATCTTTGTCGCAATCTGCAGCTTCAGCTCGTCCATCTTGTTGGCGAGGGATCTTGCATTCGATAAAAAAATGCTGGCAAGCGACGGTTTGAATGGCAGCTTGCGGAGCCTAGCTAGCACGCCAGCTCTGCAGCCCCGCTTTTGCTTCTTGTTCCTCTGCCTCCTTCTCCTGGGAAATGTAATCCACGGAGAGCCCGGTGTCCTGGCTATGTCCGCCGGTATCTCGTGTAGACGAAGAAACTCAGCTGTGACTTCTTTCTCACTCCGTAGTCCCAATTTAAAAAGTTTGGGTCGACTGTAGATGTTAGTCGCCCGGCATAATGTGGACAGACACACACACCATACAAGCAAAAATAACAAAAACTTGCACCAAAAAAGAGAGCTCTGAACCGCTGCGTCTATGCGCGCCGCCATCTTGGATGCCTCCTCTCTTTCCCGACCGCTGCCTTTAACAGAGCGACAGGTGATCAGACAAACACTCACAGCTGTGTCATCTACGCACCTGTCACTAATCTCGAAGCCAAACCTGACACACCCCGCTTCGCTGCAGGTCCGCAGGCCACGCATCCCCCACATACCTCCACCGCCAGACTCAGGCCGGGACGCTGTCCGGCCGCGCCTACTCACTCCCCCCCCCCCCCGGTCTGTTGATCACTCTGAAGTTGTAGGGTTGTAAAGCTAGATACCAACGGGTGATTCGCGCGTTGGCATCTTTCCTGCGGTTGAGCCACTGGAAGGGTTTGTGGTCCGAGCAGAGGCTGAATGAGCTCCCCAGGAGGTAGTATCGGAGGGCCCCGACCGCCCACCTGATTGCGAGGCACTCCCTCTCCTCTGTGCTTCCGGCTGATGTAGAGGATGGGTCGGTCGACGCTCTCCACCTGCTGGGACAAAACCGCTCCCAGTCCTCTGTCCGACGCGTCAGCCTGCAGACAAAACGGGAGAGAAAAATCAGGCATGTGCAGGACCGGCTCCTCGCAGAGCGCCTTCTTAACCCTCTCAAACGCCTGCTGGCACTGCTCCGTCCACTGGACCAGATCTGGAGCACCCTTTCGGGTGAGGTCAGTTATTGGTAATCCGCAAACCGGGAGATAAACCTCCGGTAGTAACCCGCCAGACCCAAAAACTGCCTCACCTCTTTTTTCGTCTTGGGGTTTGGTTTTATCTACCTGCGGCCGCACCTGCCCTCCTCCCAAGTGGTATCCCAAATACTGTACTTCCCTCCGGCCAACTGCACACTTCGCCGGGTTGGCAGTAAGCCCTGCTTGTCTCAGGGACTCGAGCACTGCCCCCACCCGCCGCATGTGTTCTTCCCAGCCGCTACTCTGGATGATCACATCATCCAAGTAGGCAGCCGCGTATGCAGCGTGGGGTCGCAGTACCCGGTCCATGAGGCGCTGGAATGTGGCGGGCGCACCGAACAAGCCAAACGGAAGTGTCACAAATTGGTACAAACCTTCCGGAGTGGAAAAGGCCGTTTTTTCCTTGGACTCTGGTGACAAGGGAATCTGCCAGTAGCCCTTGGTTAAATCCAGTGTCGTGAAAAAACGAGCAGTGCCCAGCCGATCCAGGAGCTCGTCGACCCGAGGCATTGGGTACGCGTCTTGGGACAAACCTTCCGGAGTGGAAAAGGCCGTTTTTTCATTGGACTCTGGTGTCAAGGGAATCTGCCAGTAGCCCTTGGTTAAATCCAGTGTCGTGAAAAAACAAGCAGTGCCCAGCCGATCCAGGATCTCGTCGACCCGAGGCATTGGGTACGCGTCAAAACGTGATATTTCGTTCACCTTGCGGTAATCCACACAGAACCGCACAGACCCATTCTTCTTCCCTACCAGAACAATGGGACTGCACCACGCACTGTGGCACTCTTCTATTACCCCCAATTCCAGCATGGATTTTAATTCCTCCCGAACTACTTTGCGTTTGTGTTCGGGGAGCCTATAGGGCCGAGACCGCACCGTAACACCCGGCTGGTCTCAAAATGATGCTGGATGAGGTTTGTGCGCCCGGGCCGAGGGCAGAACACATCAGAGAAGCGCTGCTGCAGATTAGCAACATCCACGCTCTGAGCAAACGTGAGGTGATCGTCACAGAGGAGGGGGAAGGGCAGACCAGAGCGCGGGACCTATGGCCCAAACTCCTTCTCCTCCTCAACTACCGTCACCATGGAAACAGGCTGCGCCTCCCTCCATGCTTTCAGGAGGTTTATATGATAAATTTGGGTGGCTCCGCCCCGGTGCGAGTGCTGAACATTGTAGTCCACATCACCCACTTGCTGTGTGACCTCAAAGGGTCATTGCCACCGGGCAAGTAATTTTGAGCTAGATGTTGAAAGCAACACAAGCACTTTTTCTCCCAGTGAAAATGTTCTTAGCTGAGTTCTCCTGTTATACGCGCGCTCTTGACGTTCCTGGTCACGGAGCAAATTCTCGCGTGACAAGTGCCCCACCGTGCGGAGTTTTGCTCGCATGTCCATGATGTATTGAATTTCGTTTTTTGCTGGAGCTTGGACCCTCCTCCCAGCTTTCCTTAATTACGTCCAAAACCCCACGCAGCTTCCTGCCGTATAATAGTTCAAAAGGCGCAAAGCCTGTGGAGGCCTGAGGTACCTCCCGCATTGCAAACAGTAGGGGATCCATTTATCCCAATTTGGTTTGTCCACGTGCGTAAACTTACGGATCATGGTTTTCAGCGTCTTATTTAGCCGCTCCACCAGGCCGTCTGTTTGTGGGTGCTATACGCTGGTGCGGATCGCTTTAATTACCAATAATCCATACAGTTCCTTTATCGTGCGTGACATAAAGGACGGGCCCTGGTCAGTCAGAATCTCTTTCGGGATTCCAACTCGGGAGATGACCTGATACAGTGCCTGCGCTACACGCTTTGCCGAGATGGAGCGCAGTGGGATAGCGCGTTGCATAATCCACCAGGACTAGCACAGAGCGATATCCCCGTGTGCTCGGGTGGAATGGTCCGATGAGGTCCATACTCATTCTTTCAAAGCGGACCTCCATGAGCGGCAATGGGCGCAAGGGTGCCTTTGGGGTGGCCGCCGGGTTCACCAACTGACAGTCCGGGCAGGCAGCACACCAGCGGCGCATGTCTGCCCGGCCAATATAATCGAACGGTGACCCGATTGAGTGTTTTATTATACCTCATGTGGCCAGCCATGGGACTGTAGTGCGCAGCCTGGAAAACCATTTCCCGGCGGTGCTTCGGGACCAACAACTGGGTGATTTCCTCTTCTGTTTGAGTGTCACGGCTCACTCGGTATAATCTATCTCTAATAACTGAGAAGTGAGGGAACACCCGCGGTGTTCCCGGGCGCACCAGCTGACCGTCGATGTAATCCACCTGGTCCAAGGCCGCGCGCAAAGTTTCATCACGGGACTGCTCAAGGGGAAAATCCTCCGTAGGGTGCCAGTGGGGGGCCGGGGGGGCCTCGCGCGAAGCCCGCGCCGGTTCCCGCTCGGCAGTGTCGGATGGGCTCACGTCGCCACTGAGAACTGCGCGGATATTCCCCTTTCCTACTGTCCGTGAACGCACCCCCACGCATTGTGTCAGTAAACGGTTAAACCCCGGCCAATTTCAGTACCAAAATTACGGGGTGCGAGAGGTGCGTACTTACAGCTACCTGGACCCTATGCTTTTGTCCCTCATACCAAATTTCTACTGGCACCATGGGGTACTCGTGCACATCCCCATGAACACACCTAATTTTTAGCCGTGTTGCCTGCCTCAAAGCCCCGGGTCGAACCAGGTTCTGGTGAATCATGATCTGCCCGCAGCCCGAGTCCACCATCGCCTGGTATGTACTCCCTTGTATCGATACCTTGATACCGTACGTCTCACCCGTGCCGTGGGAGGGCACTGAAGGGCCGCCCACCCGGGTCACGTGCCCCACCTCCACTTGCTGAGGTCCCTGACGCGCGTGACCGGGCCGCCCACGCCTCCAGCACGCCTGCCCAAGCGTTTGAGGGGCCGTCTGCACGGGAGATGTTCTGAAGGCAGCAGCTGGTACCTGCGGAGAAAGAGCAGAAGAATGGTCACGCAGGTCATGATGCTGGGGAATGTGCTCTCCTCTCCCCTCCTCCTGTCGCGCGCTCTGTCCGCGCGTTGTAGGTCTCGGTCGCTCGCTTTGTCCGCACGTTGTAGGTCCCGGTCACGCGCTTTGTCTACGCATTGTAGATCTCGGTTGCGCGCTTTGTCCGTGCGTTGTAGATCTCGGTTGCGCGCATTTGTCCGCGCGTTGTGGGTGCCGGTTGCGCCTCGCAGTGGACAGCCAGGTGGTCCTCGGCGAGGGTCACCGCCACTGCCGTGGTACCGGATCCAGTCGGCCGTCCTCTTCAGGATCGCCTCCTGGAACTGCTCCCGGATGATGTGGTCCATCAGCCAGCCATCTCCCTCTCCCGGCAGCAGCCAGCGCGTCGCCGCGTCCTTATGCCGCTGGCCAAAGGTGAATGGCCGGTTCTCCTCCCCCAGACACATGGAACGGAATCGGCGGCGATACTCTTCAGCGGTACCTCCTGTCCGGTGCAGCACCGCCTTCCTCAGGTTCGCGAAGTGCATTCTGGAGGTCGCCGGCAGGCTGAGCGCCGCACGCTGCGCCTCCCCCCACTCTTCCTCCGGCCACGCACATGCTCTCGCCGTGGCCGCAAAAATGTCCAAAAAGGCATGGGGTTCCTCTTCCTCCCCCATGCGGTGTATGGTGACAGCCATCGGTGTTGGACATGCCTCGCCCATTTGGTCCGCCAACGCCCGCAGGACTTGGCACTGTTGGCGGCTGCTCGCTGCTACCTCTGCGAGCACGCCTGTGAGAGCCGTCAGAGGGTCGACTTTCCCCGCCTTCGGTGGTCCAGCCAGATTGGGCGCCAAATTGTGGAGGTCTTGCTCCCCAGGGTTCTCTGGACCACCAATGATGGACATTAAAGCTGTGTTCATCTTTGAAAACAATGATTGATTTTTCAATAAAGGGTGCTTTTCAGCCATGTTTAAGTTTCTCCGCCATCAACAACCTCCTCTCTTTCCCGACCGCTGCCTTTAACAGAGCGACAGGTGATCAGACAAACACTCACAGCTGTGTCATCTACGCACCTGTCACTAATCTTGAAGCCGATCCTGACACACCACGCTTCGCTGAAGGTCTACAAGCCACGCCCCCCCCCCCTCCCCCACACAAGTATCAACAATCAAGTTTGTGGTTAAACAAGAAAACTCACCTCAACAGTATGGCAGTTTTTTGGATATTTTCAAACGGACCGTAGTCGGACCAGTGTGGTCTGGAAATGATGCAAGGTGCCGAGACCGGTAAAACCACACCACCTTAGCCTCGCTCACCCTTTAGAGCACAGCTGGAACTTCCTGGCACTAAACCTGCAGAAAATAGTTCTTCTCAAATTTCTCTATGTTTACATTTTCACACTTTGCACTATTTTGTTACACTTTCAGGGTTTACTGATTGTGATTGTGGCGCAACGCCACGGCAAAATCCTAGCCGCCACAGCATGAAAATAAGATATATTTTTTTTACGTGAAATCAAATCAAAGTAATATAATGGATTGTAGCCTCCAAAAGAAGTTGCACACAGTCCAACAATATGTCACATTTTTATTGCTAATCTTGTGATAACAACAGGTTTTACTTCCCGTGCAAATACAACATTTCCTTATTCTCCGGCCAAACCTCTGTCAGGCACAGATGGTGTATTTGAAAAATTATATTCAAATCAAAACCACACCAACATCAAACATTATCGCCAACAAGTCGTTACAGTATGAATGGATATACTGTATATCAGAGGTGTGGACTCGAGTCACATGACTTGGACTCGAGTCAGACTCGAGTCATGTATTTGATGACTTTAGACTTGACTTGACAAAATGTAAAGAGACTTGCAACTCAACTTAGACTTTAACATTAATGACTTGTGACTTCACTTGGACTTGAGCCTTTTGACTTGACATGACTTGCTACTTTCCCCAAAACCCTAAGATTGAAAAGTTATTCAGTGCTCCGTAGCTTTCATTTTTTACGTGTCTGTCTATCTATGAGCGTGTGTGCTGCTTGTCAGCGTGTGTGCTCTCAGTACAACAGCCAATCAAATTAAATCTACGTTGTTTTCGTCCCACAACATTCATCCAATCAAATTGCAGGACAAACACCGAACAAGAGTTGTCAAACAACGTGCCAGTGAGAAAGATTTATACCAAAGTTGGTTTCGTTCGGGTATAAAAACTACGACTTGGTCAACAAAAAACGAATTGCAGTATGCTAAACATGTAGTTTGAATATTACCGACGAAGACGCAACAACTTCCAACTTCGTTCGACATTTGAAGATGCACAAAGAAGGGTAAGTTTTCAATGTAAGCTAACGTTTATTGGCCAAGTAACGTGACTTTTATTTACTGTGTAGTTAAATGAGTGAGGCTGTAACCTCACTGCTAACGTTATAACCATTGACATGTTCTAAGGGTACGCAGCATCGAGCGCTACTGCCTACTGGTGCAGATGAGACGCGGGGCCGCCATCTTGGAGTAGTGATCCTCTCCACTCAGTGCAATTCATTTGGCAGGAGCAATGAACTGTCAGCGCATTTAATTCATCTTACCTCACTGAATACCACTGATTTTCACGCGCTTTTTTGTCATACGTGTAGCTATGATAAAGGACACATGTTTTGGCATGTTTTATTATTCATAGTTTGCTTAACAGTAATAGAATAATCTTATATGCTATAAGTGACCAGACATCCGAAAGAAGGGGGAAAAAAACGGTCAGCTATTTTTAAGTTGAAGAAGCAATATGATTAGGTTATATATACATGCGTATATCCTGCATAAACAATGTATGAATACATTAGATATCTATATATCTTATAGACTGCATCTCTGTTGCTGCAGCAGCAGAGAGTTTATTCTGTCTTGACACTTTGTATTGATATTTTGTATTACATTCTTCCCTTAAATGATAATGTTTACAGTGATTGTTTTATATGTATTTTTTATGTATGTCGCTTTGGATAAAAGTGTCTGCCAAATACTTAAACATAAACATATATTAACACCTGAAATTCTTTATATCAGCTAAACCACCAATTAGTTTCACTGGATTCAGAATAAAACCAAATTCTGTTTTACCCAACAATGATAGTATTTGAATATTGTTACTTGAAGACTGATTCCTGGTTACAATTATTGTTAAGAAAGTATTGTTTTATATTTTGCCTAAAATGAGAATGCATCATAATCAGTGGCGGCTGGTGAATTTTGTTTTAGGTGGGGCTGAAAGTTTGTAAACCAAACCCATGTAGGGGGGTCATCCTCCCCCAGAAGATTTCTTTGTGATTTTCACATACAAATATTGAAGATCTTTGCACCTTCTCAACTCTGTGGTAATAATATTTTCACAAAATACAACCAATAGCACGTTAATGTTAAATCTTACTTGTGAATAGTAGTCCCCCGAATCCTATTTTCAACAGCCCGCACATTTGAGCAGGGAAACGCTGAACACCAGCCCGGCATCTTAGGTTATATATACATGCGTATATCCTGCATCAACAGTTTTCTACCTGTCAACTGTCAGTCTAGGCTGCTCGCCGGCTCCTCATCACCACTTCAAGATGGCGGGCAATTGCTAGCGTCACAGCAGCCAATGCTGCATCTACATATAAGATGTCTATGGTTATACTGTCATTGCAAACACGGCAATCTGTTGCGTCCACTGCAGTTCGCTACCTTATTCATACTTTTTGTCAAGTGTTTTTTTTTTAAGCAGGGTTGCATGAGGTACCAACACATAACGTTACGTTTGTCAATGTATCACACACAGTAACGTAACGTTAGACGACGGTCAGCAGCACCGCGTATTTTAGCCACCTACAAAATGACAAACATAGTCAATTAAAGGTCAGTTAAAATGTATACTATATTAAGAATATGTGTACATATTGCATTGGGCCCTGATATCTAAAAAGTACAACTATGTTCATTGTTATGTTCATGTATTTGTTATGTTTTTCATGTGTACGCACACATCAACACACATACAGTATGAGATGAGATCAATGAGGTAAGGTAAGAACAGGATATAAATTGTTGTGGAAGCAGTTACAATGCAATATGCCATATAAATACAATGTTAACACTTATGTGCAAATAAGTACAGTTGCACTTGTTTTTTCAACTGTGTTTATTCTGTAAAGGAATGAGTTAAATGTTTAAAATGACTGGTTGATAGTGCTATTATGAAGTGTGATGTCAGCCAGGGGCGTCACTAGCTTTTAAGGACAGGGGGGGCTTAGCCCCCAGGAGATGCACAGGATGTGAGCGAACGTAGCGCACGAGCACAAAACCTCACAAACGGCTAACAAAGACTTAGAAATTATTCATTGTTATTATTATTATTTCAGTCGGTTTATTTTCAATCTGTGTTCAGTACAACAACAAACATGGGTTTGCACAGTGACATTTTGTTTACAGCATCAACAAGAAACAATTACTTGCATGATCTTTCAAGATACACTGAAACACAATGAAAGTCATGGCATTAGCCTCTATGTTATTACTTCACAACATAGAGGCTAATGCCACCACTTTTGCTCACATTACAATAATTGTTTGTTCCCAAATATTTTGAAGTTGCACAGATTACATTTTGAGCACATATGTGACTAAAATGGTTGTAAATTCAAGCCCTGGAAATATTACTTAATTACTTGAATTAAAGTAATATCTGGATCGGGATAATTTGGCTTATATATAATATATATATATATATATATATATATATATATATATATATATATATATATATATATATATATATATATATATATATATATATATATATTATGGCAAAGCGTTAAGGAAATTAAATATATATGGAAGTCTGAATAGAAATGAGAAACGTTTATATATACTGTAAATAAGAAAGACTTAGAGTCCGTCTGCTCATCTGAAAAAGAGCCAAAGCTGTCAAATTGCTGAGGGACCATCTTCAAATTTCAATGCTGAAACAAATAATGCGAACAATAAAATGTAACTTCCAGGGCTTGAGATTAACTTAGTCCTGTCGTCCCGGGGACGGTTAAAAAAAATGCAAGGGACAAAATTAAATGCTCTCCGGGACGATGGCTTTTAACCATTTTTTTTCTTTTTATGTATTTATTCATTTTACATTTTATATTAATGTTTTGGTTTTTCCTCCCTCTGAAAATCCTATGAAATGTTTAACAAGCCATCCTATAATAATACAACAGCTATTAATGTAACAATACAATAAAACAAATATATTTAATGATGTTTCTTTCATTATTTTAACAATAGGCTAATGTATATTACTTTATATGGATTCTACAAGAAACACAAAACTTAAAAACTGTCATGTCTGTGTTGATCATGTTTTCGTTTTAGTCATGTTTTGTTTTGTTTAGTTATTGGACTCTTTAGTTTCTGGTTGTTCACTCCCTTGTTTTGTTTCCATAGCAACCCATTAGTTTTCACCTGTCACGTCACGCACCTGTTTCACGTTTTGAGTCACGCACCTGTTTTCCTTAATTATGTCTGTTATTTAAGCTTTTCTTTTTCTGTTGGTCAGCCTGGCGACATCCGCATTTATGCTCTGCACACTATTTATCCTCTCAAGCCATGTTCACAGCCCCATGCCACAGTAAGTGTTTTGTACCGTGTTCTTAGTTAATTGCCTTTGTGCTATAGTCTTTTTAGTTTCATAGTTTGTTCTCCGCCACTGTGCGCGCTTTTCGTTTGTACTTTTTTAATGTCAAGACTTGATCCTTGGGTTTTGTTTTTCTAGAAGGCAACGGAAAGTTGGCTCGGGCGAGACGGGAATGTGGGTACATAATTCTTTATTACCATCAAAAAAGTTCAAACGAAAAGCGCGCACAGTGGCAGAGAACAAACTATGAAACCAAAATGACTATAACACAAAGGCAATTAACTAAGAACACGGTACAAAACACTTACTGTGGTATGGTACTGTGAACATGGCTTGAGAGGATAAATAGTGTGCAGAGCATAAATGCGGATGTCGCCAGGCTGACCAACAGAAAAAGAAAAGCTTAAATAACAGACATGATTAACGAAAACAGGTGCGTGACTCAGAACGTGAAACAGGTGAGTGACGTGACAGGTGAAAACTAATGGGTTGCTATGGAAACAAAACAAGGGAGTGAACAACCAGAAACTAAAGAGTCCAATAACTAAACAAAACAAAACATGACTGAAACAAAAACATGATCAACACAGACATGACAAAAACTAAATTATTTACAATTGCAGACACAAGGTTTCGTGCAGCTTCACTCATTGTAAAGGAAGACGGAAGTCCGCACAGGAGAAAAATGACTACAAAGATGGTGTCTGGGTTTTTCTTATATATATGTATATATATATATATATATATATATATATATATATATATATATATATATATATATATATATATATATATATATATATATATATATATATATATATATATATATATATATATATATATATATATATATATATATATATATATATATATATATTTATAGATATATATATATACTGTGTGTGTGTATATATATAAGGTCGCAGAGAAAATGCGGACTGGATTTTGAGTGATGTCGGCATTTTCTATATGAACAAGTGGAATGGATTGGATACTGACGCACTAAAGGGGCTCTCTACCTTACGCTATGAAGTGAGGGGAAACTGAGTGAATAATGACAGGTTATATGATTATTTATTTAAACTCATAATCGGGCCACTTTATAATGAATATGTCGGCATGTATTTGTAAAAAAAAAAAATGTTTGTTTTTTTTTAAACACCAAATTATTTAGGGGGGCTTAAGAATATTTTAGGGGGGCTTGAGCCCCCCTAAAATAGGCCTAGCAACGCCAATGATGTCAGCACTATTTTTTTTCCTGCAATTTCAAATGCACTTGTTTTAATAAATAAATACAGCGTTTGAAAAGCATACACAATTTGTGTAAATATATTAGTCTGTGGTTAAAAGGACTTGAAAGGACTCGAAACTCAAGATGCAGGACTTGGGACTTGACTTGAGACTTTCCAGTCTTGACTTTGGACTTGACTCGGGACTTGCCTGTTTTGACTAGGGACTTGACTCGAGACTTGAGGGCAAAGACTTGAGACTTACTTGTGACTTGCAAAACAATGACTTGGTCCCACCTCTGGTATCTGGACAACCTTAGCGCTAACACAATACTGTGAAAAGATTCGACAGAGTCTCAGCTAACAAACGCAGAAATGGTAACGCTGCCCTGTCTTGGCGCTGACATCACACGTCACTTAGCAACAGACACCACCTTTTAAAGGCACATACTGTACACTCGATTCTCATGAAACATCTCAACTGCATATGCCAGATATTTGAAGTAACGCAATAATTACTTCTCCAAGTGATTGATTACATTTATTAAAACATATTTTTGTCAGTGATTTAACTACTTTTGCGGCAAACTACTTTTTAAAATTAATTTTTCAAACACTGATGCTAACGGTAGGGAAACGCATGCAGCAGTAGAGAACATGTGAAGGAATAAGCTTGAACCCGACCAACCTATAAAACAGTTTGTCGGCTGAAAAATGGATGAAAAGAGACATTTCAACGTCTTGTCATTCCAACTAATCTGCAGCTTCCTAATCAATTATTACGTATGTCTAGCTTGTGTGCTATTGTGTGCTTAGCTGTTATGTAGCTGCTAGCTCTGAGCAGCCTATAGCTTACCATGTTTACCTTTTGCAAATGACTTGACTAAAATAGAAGACCACAACAACCATGTGTGCTTTTTGAAGGACATTTAGATGTTAACTGGGCGACAAGTAGGACTGCTAGTATCGGGGAGTTTAGATCTAAATCACAGGTGTCAAACTCAAGGCCCGGGGGCCAGATCTGGCCCGCGACATCATTTTATCTGGCCCGCAAACACCTGGAAATGATGTGTCAATAAAGTACTTAATTTTTTTCATTTTGACAGAAAACATATATGTACTGCTTGTAATTGCATATCTTTTAAACTTTAATAGTATACAATATTGCAACAAATATTACAGTATATTATCATACTTTCCAAACATGATTTTGTCAAAATAAAAATACTTAACTTTACAGCAAACTACCCATCAAATTAATAAAAATGACAATACATTTTACGTTGTTCTTTACAGTTATTACTGTAAATTGAAAAAAACTACAATTTTTTTTGCGTTAAAATTCTGTTGACTGAATTGCCAGTTTTTGACTATAAAATCTACGGTTGTTGTTTTTAACGGTGTATTACTGTGAATGGAAAGACGGTACATTTGTTTTTATGGTAGAAAAACTGGCAGCTAAGTTGCCAGAATAAAAAACTTGTACTGTTTTTCCATTCACAATATAATGTTGTAAAAACCAATGTCAATTTAACAAAAACATTCTGGCAACTAATGTGGCAGGTTTTTCCGAAAGCCCCTCCACTCCCATTTACTGTAAAATGTTCAAAAAAAACAACCCCAAAAAACACACTATATTTTACAGTAAAGTGTTGTAAATGTAAAGTTTTTACTATAACATCAACAGTCTACATAAAAAAAAAGTTTATAATTAATAATGAAATCCAGAGGCAAATTCATACATTTTTTGTTGTTACATGCGGCCCTCTGATGGCAGCCCTAACTGCCATGTGGCCCTCAATGAAAACCAGTTTGACATCCCTGATCTAAGTCAATATACTGTAATTCTGATATTATAATTTTTGCAGATATTGGATTGCTGTCCAATAACACTATTGGATTGAGACACCCCTGGCAATAACTGACCACATGGTAACCTTTCGAGGACAACGTTCAACATTTGGAAACTATTGTTACAATAGAAAAAAATCACAAGAAAAAAATAATTGCTGTTAGTTAAACCATAAAAAGTCCTATAAATCCTGAAAATGTGCCCTAACAAGAAAAAATGTCAGCTTCCCCCAAAAAACGTGTGTACAAATATCCCATGTTAAACTTACTGTATGTCTGTGACAAAGCCAGGGTTTTATGGCGCACCCTATTTGCGTGCCTCGGCGTGTTATATGTCATCGGAAAGCTTAGTTCTTTGACATTGGACTGACATACGTCATTCCAGAATGCACACATAACTGCAGGCTCGCAAACATAAACACCAACCCACCTCACAGTGTTCCAACAGCAAATACAACTCAGACAAATAAGGTTCTTACACGTCAGCAACAGTAAATAGTTACTAAGTACAGGGATGTCCCGCTCTAATATTAATAACGGTCCAATATCAGTAAAAAAACAAACAAGTATTGGATAATATCGGCTTGCATGGAAAATGTGTGATGTCATGTGCGATACAAGCTGTCCTGTAGTGTGTTTACCTGGGCTGACATGTAAATGTCCTCCAACTAGCACACAAGGTGTTTTTTTTCTCTTCTATTTTAGTCAAGTCGTTTACAAAAGGTAAAGATGCTAGGCTTTAAGCTACTAAGAGCTAGCAGATACACAACAGCTAAGTACACAAACTTGACGTAAGTAATAATTAACAGAACAATATAACAGTCTAAAACAGCACATTTGTCAATATAACCAAGTATCAAATAATCTTAGTTTCATATTACTCTCACATTAAAAGTCTCCAAGTCAGAGCCGTATGAGAAAGTATCCAGTAACAAACGTGTCCGCATCTATCAACTTACTGCGTCATGATCTTGACGCAGTGCTTCTCAATTATTTTCTGTTACGCCCCCCAACAGGAAGAAGCAAAAATGTTGCGCCCTCCATATACTACTATAAATAGTATCATTTATGAAATTGTTATAAGTAGAAGAATCAGAATCAGAATCAGCTTTATTGTCATTACGCAGGGTAACGAGATTGAGGCCATTCCATACAGTGCGATGTGTGCATGCAAGAAAACAATGTGTAAATATATAAAAATATAAAAAATATAGAAGTGCAAGGAAAGGTACACCTCTGCATGACATTGTATCCCTATTAACATTAAAGGAAACAAAAAAAAGAAAGAAAAAATATAATCCTTATATAAACTCTAAACATTTTTTGACCAACTGGGACGGCGTGGCGCAGTGGAAGAATGGCCGCGCGTGACCCGAGGGTCCCTGGTTCAATCCCCACCTAGTACCAACCTCGTCATGTCCGTTGTGTCCTGAGCAAGACACTTCACCCTTGCTCCTGATGGGTGCTGGTTAGCGCCTTGCATGGCAGCTCCCTCCATCAGTGTGTGAATGTGTGTGTGAATGGGTAAATGTGGAAGTAGTGTCAAAGCGCTTTGAGTACCTTGAAGGTAGAAAAGTACAACCCATTTATCATTTAACTTGAACCATTTGATACTAAAACATAAAATTAAGCAAACTAAAAATAATAATACATTCAAATGGATCAACAACATTAACCTACAAAACACAAATTATTAAAACAATTTGTACTCCTAATTTTTTTTAAATCAAAATGAGGGAGTCAGGATTAATGGCTACACTGAATACGTTTTAACGTCCACAGCTTTTCGAAGCAGGGTTTGAAGCCTGATACTGCGTGATGATGATAAAACATGGGGTACTGGCTAAACTTAATGAATTATTGTCACCACCAGGTGTCAGCAAAAAAATAATTACCACGCCACTTCAATTTAAAAACAGCATAAGGTTTGTGTTTTTTATACCTACCATTTGTTTATTTGTAACTTCACTTGATGAAACCTTTTCTAACATTCCACACCACAAAATAATAAAAGTATGTACCGTATTTTCCGGACGATAGAGAAAATACTTACAAATGTTGCTTGGAGTGATGAATAAAGAATCCATGTGAGTAGAATGCTATGGACGGCTAGAAGGTAGAACGTCACTTCGGTGAGAAAAACAACAACACTGCCGAAGGACATTGCAGCACCTTCAATGAGCGAACTCATCCAAAAGATGGCACTACAGCACAAAAAATTAAACACCCTCTCAGAATTTTTGCTTTTTTTTTTTGTTTGTTAAATAATTTGTATTATAGCCGCCAGCTAATCAAAATCGATAAATTAGCTGCTCCGTTTTATAAGACGGAGGATTCAAAATGTAGGAAAGTAGTAGTGCCTTAAAGTCCGGATTTTACGGCACTGTGATTCGTGCTGATATCGTATCCGATTAATATCGGTACGGCCAATACTCAAGGTTACAACATCTGTATTGTATCGTAATCTTATCGGATTAATATCGATATGGGCCAATACCCAAGGTTCCAACATCGGTATCGTATCGGAATCGTATCGGATTAATATCGGTATGGGCCAATACTCAAAGTTCCAACATCGGTATTGCATCAGAATCATGGCGGATTAATATCAGTATGGGCCGATACTCAAGGTTCCAGCATCGGTATTGTATCGGAATCAGATCGGATTAATATCGATATGGGCCAATACCCAAGGTTCCAACATTGGTATTGTATCAGAAGCTTATCGGATTAATATCGGTATTAACCAATCTCAAAGTTCAAACATTTGTATTGTATCGTAATCGTAGTGGATTCATATCAGTATGGGCCGATACCCAAAGTTCCAACATCGGTATTTTATAGGAATTGCTTCGGATTAATATCTGTATGGGCCAATATTCAAGGTTCCAACATCAATATTTTATCGGAATCTTATCGGATTAATATCGATATGGGCCAATACCCAAGGCTCCAACATCGGTATTGTATTGGAATTGTAGCAGAATAAAATCATTATGGGCCGATACTCAAGGTTCCAACATCGGTATTGTATCAGAATCGTATCGGCTTAATATCGGTATGGGTCAATTCAAAGTTCCGACATATAGGAATTGCATCGACCAATATTCAAGTTTCCAACATCGGTATTGCACCGGAATCGTATCGGATTAATATCAATATGGGCCAATACCCAAGATTCCAACTTTGGTATTGTGACAGAATATTAATATGATTAATATCAGTATGGAACTTTGAATATTGCTCAAGGTTCCAACATCGGTATTGTATCGGAATCTTATCAGATTATTATCGATATCGGCCAATACTCAAGGTTCAAACATCGGTGTAATATCGAAAATAAAAAAGTTGCATTGATGATACATTTGGTTAGCATAAATGTGTTAGCCGCTTTAAGCTACGCCATAAAGTCTGAGGTGAGAACTTTTGACTGACAGCTGACAGGACACATTAGAAAACTGTTTACCCCCAAAAAAGTTCCACCCCCTCCTCTAACATTACGTAGCTTATGCAAATGATGATCAATGTTTATGTTGACTGGCACATTGAATGACCGAGGAAGTTGTGAAAACAAACAATAGGTTTTATTGTCATAAAAAGCAAGAGACTTCCGTGTGATGAAGCAAAGGAAAATATTGGAGGAAGTGGCGACTTGTCCAGGGTGTACCCCGCCTTCCGCCCGAATGCAGCTGAGATAGGCTCCAGCACCCCCCACGACCACAAAAAGGACAAGTGGTAGAAAATTGATGGATGGATGGAAGTGGGACTATGTCACAGGCACTGGATGTATTACATTTCATCACATATACATCCATCCATCCATTTGCTATCGCTTGTCCCTTTCGGGGTCGCGGGGGTCTGCTGGAGCCTATCTCAGCTGCATTCGGGCGGAAGGTGGTGTACACCCTGGACAAGTCGCCACCTCATCGCAGGGCCATAATTAGGGTTGTACGGTATACCAGTACCAGTATAATATTGCAGTACTAATGAAACAAAAACGGTACTTTACCGGTTCGCCATATTTTTTTTACAGGCATGACGGGGCGACGTCGTCACGTTGTGACATTGCTGGTTTTACAAGCAGAGGAGCATGTTCGGCAGCGCACACACACGGAGTACTTACAAGCAGACACAGTGTGTAGACAGAAAAGGGAGAATGGATGCATTTTGGTATAAAAACAAAAGATAACGGTGAAGTTATAACATTGAAAGACCCTCAGGAAGAGGTGCTTTAAAGGGGAACATTATCACAATTTCAGAAGGGTTAAAACCATTAAAAATCAGTTCCCAGTGGCTTATTTTATTTTTCGAAGTTTTTTCAAAATTTTACCCATCACGCAATATCCCTAAAAAAAACTTCAAAGTGCCTGATTTTAACCATCGTTATATACACCCGTCCATTTTCCTGTGACATCACACAGTGATGCCAATACAAACAAACATGGCGTATAGAACAGCAAGGTATAGCGACATTAGCTCGGATTCAGACTCGGATTTCAGCGGCTTAAGCAATTCAACAGATTACGCATGTATTGAAACGGATGGTTGTAGTGTGGAGGCAGGTAGCGAAAACGAAATTGAAGAAGAAACTGAAGCTATTGAGCCATATCGGTTTGAACCGTATGCAAGCGAAACCGACGAAAACGACACGACAGCCAGCGACACGGGAGAAAGCGAGGACGAATTCGGCGATCGCCTTCTAACCAACGATTGGTATGTGTTTGTTTGGCATTAAAGGAAACTAACAACTATGAACCAGAGGTGGGACCAAGTCATTGCTTTGCAAGTCACAAGTAAGTCTCAAGTCTTTGCCCTCAAGTCTTGAGTCAAGTCCCGAGTCAAGACAGGCAAGTCCCGAGTCAAGTCCAAAGTCAAGACTGGAAAGTCTCAAGTCAAGTCCCAAGTCCTGCATTTTGAGTTTTGAGTCCTTTCAAGTCCTTTTTAACCACAGACTAATATATTTACACAGATTGTGTATGCTTTTAAAACGCTGTATTTATTTATTAAAACAAGTGCATTTGAAATTGCAGGAAAAAAAATAGTGCTGACATTGCTCTTCATAATAGCACTATTAACCAGTCATTTTAAACATTTAACTCATTCCTTTACAGAATAAACGCATTTGAAACAACAAGTGCAACTGTACTTATTTGCACAAAAGTGTTAACATTGTATTTCCATGGCATATTGCATTGTAACTAGTTCCACAGCAGTTTCTATCCTGTTCTTACTTATGTCATCTCATACTGTATGTGTGTTTGTGTGTGCGTACACATGAAAAACATAAATACATGAACAAAACAATGAACAGAGTTGTACTTTTTAGATGTCAGGGCCCTATGCAATATGTACACATATTCTTAATATAGTATACATTTTAACTGACTTTTATTTGACTATGGTTGTCTTTTTGTAGGTGGCTAAAATACGCGGTGCTGCTGACCACCGTCTAACGTTACGTTACTGTGTGTGATACATTGAATAACGTAACGTTATGTATAGGTACCTCATGCAACCCTGCTTAAAAAAAAGCACTTGACAAAAAGTATGAATAAGGTAGCGAACTGCAGTGGACGCAACATATTGCCGTGTTTGCAATGACGTTATAACCATAGACATCTTATAAGTAGACGCAGCATTGGCTGCTGTGACGCGAGAAAATTTGGCCGCCATCTTGAAGTGGTGATGAGAAGCCGGCAAGTAGCCTAAACTGACAGTCGACAGGTAGAAAACAAAGATGCTAAACTGACAGTTGACAGGTAGAAAACATTTTCCTGCTCAAATGAGCGGACTGTTGAAAATAGGAATCGGGGGATTACTTTTCACGAGTAAGATTTAACATTAATGTACTATTGGTTGTATTTTATGAAAATAATATTACCACAGAGTTGAGAAGGAGCAAAGATCTTAAATGTTTGTATGTGAAAATCACAAATTAGACTTCTGGGGGAGGATGACGCCCCTACAGGGGTTTGGTTTACAAACTTTCAGCCCCACCTAAAACAAAATTCACCAGCCGCCACTGATTATGATGCATTCTCATTTTAGGCAAAATATAAGACAATACTTTCTTAACAGTATAATTGTAACCAGGAATAAGTCTTCAAGTAACAATATTCAAATACTAACGTTGTTGGGTAAAACAGCATTTGGTTTTATTCTGAATCCAGTGAAACAGATTGGTGGTTTTAGCTAACTTTTAGGTGTTTATATATGTTTAAGTATTTGGCAGACGCTTTTATCCAAAGCGACATACATAAAAAATACACAAAAAACAATCACTGTAAACATTATCATTTAAGGGAAGAATGTAATACAAAATATCAATACAAAGTGTCAAGACAGAATAAACTCTCAGCTGCTGCAGCAACAGAGATACAGTCTATAGGTCCCTAAGATATATAGATATCTAATGTATTCATACATTGTTTATGTAGGATATACGCATGTATATATAACCTAATCATATTGTTTCTTCAATTTAAAAATAGCTGACCGTTTTTTCCCCCCTTCTCTGGGATTATATTCCCAGTTTTGATCTCGTACGTCTGGTCATTTACAGCGTATAAGAATATTATATTACTGTTAAGCAAACTATTAATAATAAAACACACCAAAACATGTGTCCGTTATCATAGCTACACGTATGACAAAAAAAGTGTGTGAAAATGAGTGGTATTCAGTGAGGTAAAATGCGCTGACAGTTAATTGTTCCTGCCAAATGATTTGCACTGAGTGAAGCGGATCACCACTCCAAGATAGCGGCCCCGCATCTCATCTGCGCCAGTAGGCAGTAGCGGTCAATGCTGCGTCTACTTATAAGATGTCTATGGTTATAACGTTAGCAGTGAGTTTGCAGCCTCACTCATTTAACGACAGAGCAAATAAAAGTCACTTTACTTAGCCAATAAACGTTATCTTACATTCAAAACTTACCCTTCTTTGTGCAACTTCAAATGTCGAACGAAGTTGGAAGTTGTTGCGTCTCCGTCTGTAATATTCGAACTGCGTGATTTGCATACGGCAATTCGTTTTTTGTTGACCAAGTCGTAGTTTTTATACCCGAACGAAACCAACTTTGGCATAATTGTTTCTCACTGGCGCGTTGTTTGACAACTCTTCCTCATTGGTTGTACTGCAATTTGAGTGGATAAATGCTGTGTGATGAAAACAACGTAATTCTAATTTGATTGGCTATTGTACTGAGAGCACACCAGCTGACAGGAACAACACGCTGATCGACGCAGACGTAGAAAATGGAAGATAGGAGCGCTCCCAAATAACTTTTTAAGCTTTGGGTTTTGGGGAAAGTAGCAAGTCATGTCAAGTCAAAAGGCTCAAGTCCAAGTGAAGTCACAAGTAATTGTTGTTAAAGTCTAAGTCGAGTTGCAAGTCTCTTTACATTTTGTCAAGTCGAGTCTAAAGTCATCAAATTCATGACTCGAGTCTGACTCGAGTCCAAGTCATGTGACTCGAGTCCACACCTCTGCTATGAACTAGGTTTACAGCATATGAAATACATTTGGAATTGATGTCAGCAGGCCAGGGAAGCTAGGGTTGATATTCTTCTCTTGATCATCTTCGGTGGCATAAGGGACGGTAGAAGCGGTGTGAGCCAAGACATCCAGGGGTTTTAGCTCGCTCGTCTGCAGGAACAAACTGCCGCCATTGCTTGCCGTGCTACCAAGTACCTTTGTCCCTGAATTGCTCACACATTCCGGCAGCTTCAATGGGGGTCTGGCGGCAGATTTCTTTGACTTTATCGTTGGAAATGCATCTGCTTTGAGTGTCGCAGGATATCCACACATTCTTGCCATCTCTGTCGTAGCATAGCTTTCGTCGGTAAAGTGTGCGGAACAAACGTCCAATTTCTTGCCACTTTCGCATCTTTGGGCCACTGGTGCAACTTGAATCCGTCCCTGTTCGTGTTGTTACACCCTCCGACAACACACCGACGATGCATGATGTCTCCAAGGTACGGAAAACAGTCGAAAAAAACGGAAAATAACAGAGCTGATTTGACTCGGTGTTTGTTATGTGTTTGAGAAACGTGACGTCATCGCTCCGAGAGCGAATAATAAAAAGGCGTTTAATTCGCCAAAATTCACCCTTTTAGAGTTCGGAAATCGGTTAAAAAAATATATGGTCTTTTTTCTGCAACATCAAGGTATATATTGACGCTTACATAGTTCTGGTGATAATGTTCCCCTTTAAGACATGGCTAGCTAGGTAGCAGCTAACATCCATCCGCAGTTGGCAGTGTTTTAGCTACTTCTAAATCACTAATCCTGGCCTCCATGGCGACAAATAAAGTAAGTATCATCCCTGCAGGACGAGGAATAGCTAAAAATGCTTCACTACTCACCCTAGAACAGGGGTCGGCAACCTTTACCAGTCAAAGAGCCTTTTTGACCAGTTTCACAAATTAAAGAAAACAATGGAAACCACAAAAATCTTTTGAAATTTAAAATGAAATAACACTGCATACAAAGTTGTTTTTTTGCTTTGTGCTATGTATAAACCAAGGGTCTCAGACACGCAGCCCACACCTTAATATGAAAATTGAATGTTAGTGCGGCCCACGGGTTATACATGAATGGCAATATGGCGCTTGACAGCGTGATACCTGTCAACCCTTCCGATTTTTCTGGCTGACTACTAATTTCAAGGCAACTGTTCTCTTGAACGTGCCATGATTGTACAGCATTCAGCGCCTACTACAATCAGTGTGCCGGTCCAGTCACACGTTGTATGGGACTTCTGCTTGCTCACCTAAGTGACAGCAAGGCATACTTGGTCAACATCCACACATGTTACACTGACGGTGGCGGTATAAAAAACTTTAACACTCTTACTAATAATGCGCCACACTGTGAACCCACACCAAACAAGAATGACAAAAACATTTCTGGAGAACATCTGCACCGTAACACAACATAAACACAACAGAACAAATACCCAGAATCCCATGCAGCCCTAACTCTTCCGGGCTACCAAACCCCGCCCACCTCAACCGACGTACGGAGAAGGGGGGGGGGGGGGGGGGGGGGGGGGGGGGTTGTGTTGATTTGTGGGGGATCAGGGTTGGGGTGGGGGTGGGGTTTGGTGGTAGCAGGGGTGTATAATGTAGCCGGAAGAGTCAGGGCTGCATGGGATTCTGGGTATTTGTTATGTTGTGTTTATGTTGTGTTAAGATGCAGATGTTCTCCAGAAATGTGTTTGTCATTCTTGTTTGGTTTTGGTTCAAAGTGTGGCGCATTATTAGTAAGAGTGTTAAAGTTGTTTTATATGGCCACCGTCAGTGTAACCTTTGTGGCTGTTGACCAAGTATGCCTTGCTGTCACTTATGTGTGCAAGCAGAAGATGCATATAACAAGAGGCTGGGCTGGCACACTGATTGTAGTAGGCGCTGAATGCTGTACCATCATGGCACGTTCAAGAGAACAGTTGCCTTGATGAGAAGCGCTTCTTCTTCTATGGGGGAAAAAGAAGTTGGCGGCTTACCGTAGTTGCGAGACCTAAACTTTACAAAAATGAAGTTTAGGTTTGTTGTGGCTCAATATTGGTCCATATATAAGGCGCACCGGATTATAAGGCGCACTGTCAGCTTTTGACAAAATTGGAGGTTTTTAGGTGCGCCTTATAGTGCGGAAAATACGGTACAAGTTGTCTAGTACGTTCACTATTTTATTTAAAGACACCATTTTTCTTCAATTGCTTTAAGAAACATATATTTAATGTACAGTAAGATTTTTTGTTAAAATAAAGCAAATAATGCAATTTTTTTTGTGGTCCCCTTTATTTAGAAAAGTATCGATACCAATATTTTGGTATCGGTACCGGTACCAAAATATTGGTATCGAGACAACCTTAGTCATAATGCATCATTGCATCAGAGTTCATGAAACAGTGTTCATATTTAGCAAAGATGGCCCGCGATGTATTAATATTTGACATCTGTGAGGACACGCTCAGCAGACACAAAGTTCCCATCCAAGAACATCGTTCTGCTATCCCAAAGAGCAACAAACTATTTCCAGGATAAGATGATACACATAAAACAATAGACAAAGGAGAGGAACGTGTCCGTGTGTGTGTGTGTCTTACGTGTTGCGTTTGGACTGCCTGTCCTTGCAATATAAGATTACACAGAACATGGAGACACTTTATAATTAATATTTCATTTGATTAGTGAAACTATTGAGTTGTTACATGATTGCAACCAGCAGGTGCTGCACAGATGCACAAACATGCCGAATAATCACAATGCTGAGGAACATATGGTAGCTTTAATGTTGCTACTTTTAACCATCATTTTTTGTCTAAATATTTATATTTGTGTCAGAATCTTTAATTAATCTAAATTTAAATTATTTTGATATGCAATATTTATGTGATGTTAGTTAAATATTCCATCCATCCATTTTCTACCGCTTGTCCCTTTTGGGGTCGCGGGGCATGCTGGAGCCTATCTCAGCTGCATTCGGACGGAAGGCGGCGTACACCCTGGACAAGTCACCCTCTCATCGAAGGGCCAACACAGACAGACAACATTCACACTCACATTCAGTTAGTTAAATAATTATTGTATTTTATATTTTCTTATATTGTATATTTCTTTTTACTTTAGAAATAATAGTGATTTATTACTGTTCATAAAAGCGCTTACTGTAGGTTGTGGACAACTCAGCATGCCTTGTGGATATTTTGTACACACTGTAGCAGATTGTTGTTAATACTTAGTCGTTGTGTTAAGCGTTATTGTGACTTCAAAAAAAACCAACAATTAACCTCTTCTTCAAAACAAGGTTAAGTGCTTTAAGATTTCAATTTTTTTCATCCTTTTTTTAAATTTTCATTCATTCATTAAAATCAAACAGAAAAACAATAACAAAATATTAAAGGAAATTATGAAAGAAAAGAAGCAGTTAGAAGTAGGGTTCCAAAGGGGTGGAAAGTTTCCGGCAAGTTTGGAAATATTGACCATTTTTTGATTATTAAAAGTTGGACACCGTCCATGGGAATTAATGGGAATATATGGGAATTAATAGGGAATTGTTACGGCTCAGACTCCTGCCAACGCCGTTCATCCATCTGTGCACTCCAGTGAGTGCACCTCGGGACACGCCCACGGCCGCGCTCAGCCAGGGACGCGCCGCGCGCGTCTCCGCCCAGCAGAAGCCGCCAGCTGCAATCATTTGCCGGCAATCGGCACACCTGCCTGTGATGATCAAGCGGTCTTCTTAAGCCTGGACAACCTTCGGTCGCTCGCCGGAGTATAGTCTTCTCTTACCCTTGTAAGCATCCCGTGTCTGGCTTTCATCCCGCGAACTTGCGCCTCCCCTGTGACTTCCGTGTTTCCGTTGTGTTCTGATGTTCCTGTTGTCTTCCTGCAGCGCTTCCTGTGTTCTTCCGTGATCCCCTGTTGTTTCCCCTACCTCCCGGACTGCCCTTTTGGATTCTCGACCTCCCGCTTGGAAACGGATCTTGCCTCTTCTCTCCTGCCCTGGATCATCTGCCTGCCCTATGGACTGTCTTCCTGCCTTGTTCCTCCTCTCGCCCAACACAACACTTGGTAACACACACTACAACTAATCACACACATAGCCACACGTCACATACACTTTTGGATCTAGTTCACACTCCATTTTTCCTTAGTTTATATTTGTATTGTTTGATTATTATATATATATATATATATATATATGGTTAATATATATAATAAATCATTGTACATACTGCCATCTAGTGTCTGTCGCCGTCACCTCCCCTTAGTCCAACCATTACAGTATACTCCGGCCAATTGATTAGGGACCTGACGGCACAGTTCCTTAGCCCCGCCCCCAGTGACTTCAACCCCGCCCCCAGTAAAAAAAAGAAAAGAAGAAAAAAGACATTTCTCGTTTTTTGTTTTTTTTTTCCTTTTTGCCCCTCTCAGGATGTCTTTTTCTTTTCAATCCACCCTGGACAATTTTTCTAGCCCACCTCAGCAAAATCTTGGACTGTTTAGCAGGGCTGTAGGGATGGAAGAATTTACCCGCCGCCTGGCCACCCACCTCCCACACTTAGTGACTGTCCCTCAGTCAGCTGGAAGCGTCTGGCATCCGCGTTCGGATGGGGGGGATAGTACTAGTCTCTTCCATTTTAGCACTGGTGGCTGTGCTGGTGTGGTGGCGCAGCTGCACCCAGACAGGCTACCCACTGCCAGACAAATTCCACCTCTCTTCTGTTTTTCCCAGCCGCAGCCACCAGTCCCCCGGCTAGCGTCCGAGCTAGCACCAGTCCCTCGGCTAGCGTCCGAGCTAGCACCAGTCCCTCGGCTAGCGTCCGAGCTAGCACCAGTCCCTCGGCTAGCGTCCGAGCTAGCACCAGTCCCTCGGCTAGCGTCCGAGCTAGCACCAGTCCCTCGGCTAGCGTCCGAGCTAGCACCAGTCCCTCGGCTAGCGTCCGAGCTAGCACCAGTCCCTCGGCTAGCGTCAGAGCTAGCACCAGCCCCTCGGCTAGCGTCCGAGCTAGCACCAGTTCCTCGGCTAGCCTTCGAGCTAGCACCAGCCCCTCGGCTAGCCTCCGAGCTAGCACCAGCCCCTCGGCTAGCCTCCGAGCTAGCACCAACCCCTCGGCTAGCCTCCGAGCTAGCACCAACCCCTCGGCTAGTCTCCGAGCTAGCACCAGTCCCCAGGCTAGCCCCCACGTCTCCACCAGCTCCCAGGCTGGCCCCCTCGTCTCCGCCAGCTCCCAGGTTGGCCCCGACCTCTGTCCCTCGGCCGGCAGCACCGGCTTCAGCACCTCGGCCAGCAGCGCCGACCTCTGCACCTCGGCCTGCTCCGCCGACCTCTGCACCTCGGCCTGCTCCGCCGACCTCTGCACCTCGGCCTGCTCCGCCGACCTCTGCACCTCGGCCTGTTCCGCCGACCTCTGCACCTCGGCCTGTTCCGCCGACCTCTGCACCTCGGCCTGCTCCTCAGCTGTCCTCCTCGTCTCCGGCTTTGACGTCTGCTGCTTCCACGCCTCAGACGACATCTACTGCTGCTTCCACGCCTCCGACGTCATCCTCTTCGCCTCCTACGTCTGCTTCTCATTTCCGGCGAGACGCACCATGGTGCCACTCGCGTCCGCCTTCCCGACGGCCAAGATGGTGGTCATTCCTTGGTCGCCCGTCTCGCCATCTTCAGCGGCGTTCTACTCGCCGCCGCCACCAGACTCGTCCCCGGTGGATTCGGGGACACTTGGGCCGGCGACCCACCACCAGTTCGCCCCTCCGCCCTCCCATGATGTTTGTTCCTGTGCTTTTTGTGGTTCGACCTGTAGGACATCTGGGAGCTGTCCATAAGGAGGGGGGTACTGTTACGGCTCAGACTCCTGCCAACGCCGTTCATCCATCTGTGCACTCCAGTGAGTGCACCTCGGGACACGCCCACGGCTGCGCTCAGCCAGGGACGCGCCGCGCGCGTCTCCGCCCAGCAGAAGCCGCCAGCTGCAATCATTTGCCGGCAATCGGCACACCTGCCTGTGATGATCAAGCGGTCTTCTTAAGCCTGGACAACCTTCGGTCGCTCGCCGGAGTATAGTCTTCTCTTACCCTTGTAAGCATTCCGTGTCTGGCTTTCATCCCGCGAACTCGCGCCTCCCCTGTGACTTCCGTGTTTCCGTTGTGTTCTGATGTTCCTGTTGTCTTCCTGCAGCGCTTCCCGTGTTCTTCCGTGATCCCCTGTTGTTTCCCCTACCTCCCGGACTGCCCTTTTGGATTCTCGACCTCCCGCTTGGAAACGGATCTTGCCTCTTCTCTCCTGCCCTGGATCATCTGCCTGCCCAATGGACTGTCTTCCTGCCTTGTTCCTCCTCTCGCCCAACACAACACTTGGTAACACACACTACAACTAATCACACACATAGCCACACGTCACATACACTTTTGGATCTAGTTCACACTCCATTTTTCCTTAGTTTATATTTGTATTGTTTGATTATTATATATATATATATATATATATATATATATGGTTAATATATATAATAAATCATTGTACATACTGCCATCTAGTGTCTGTCGCCGTCACCTCCCCTTAGTCCAACCATTACAGGAATTACAAAAATGATATATTATTGGGCACTTGTCTATATGCTGCTGCATCTTTGGGGCTTTTTTGACATAACTCTTTACACAGTATTTGCAAATGTACACAGCCTTTCCGCCTACATTGGTTGGGGTGAAATGTCTCCACACATCAGATGGTACGTGGCATTATTCTGTTTGTATTTATTTATAATTGTAAAACACTATTGCAATGCAACACACAGATATAGATAGTCAGCTAAATAATTGGAGTAGTCTTTAAAAATATTTGACTGATGGACAAATGAATAGAAATAGGCTAGATGAATAAATGAACACTCAATCAGCATGCTAAATCAAACTATAACCTACATTCTTGTATGACAACAGAATGGCTAGCAGAACAGAAGGCAGAGGAAACGATACATTTTGATTTAGTATTTGCTAGTTGAACTTTACAGATCACAAAAAAGGTAAATTCGGATCGCTAACGTTGTTGGCATAAATTAATGTGATTTAACATAGAGAAAATTAGCATCACGGCTAACGGAGAAATATTTTCGGTTCATTATGAGACTGTGGTGGTACATAAACCTAGCGAGCTAGATATATTGGCCCCAAAATCATTTAACAAGTACAGGAACAGGTAGCTAGCTTGAGTGGAAGTCTGCTGGAGTAGTCTACAGTCATAGTGTAACAAGCAATTACACGTCTATTAAACTTAAATACCATAGATCAAATATATTTACCTATGGTATTTATATATATATATATATATATATATATATATATATATATATATATATATATATATATATATATACAGGTAAAAGCCAGTAAATTAGAATATTTTGAAAAACTTGATTTATTTCAGTAATTGCATTCAAAAGGTGTAACTTGTACATTATATTTATTCATTGCACACAGACTGATGCATTCAAATGTTTATTTCATTTAATTTTGATGATTTGAAGTGGCAACAAATGAAAATCCAAAATTCCGTGTGTCACAAAATTAGAATATTACTTAAGGCTAATACAAAAAAGGGATTTTTAGAAATGTTGGCCAACTGAAAAGTATGAAAATGAAAAATATGAGCATGTACAATACTCAATACTTGGTTGGAGCTCCTTTTGCCTCAGTTACTGCGTTAATGCGGCGTGGCATGGAGTCGATGAGTTTCTGGCACTGCTCAGGTGTTATGAGAGCCCAGGTTGCTCTGATAGTGGCCTTCAACTCTTCTGCGTTTTTGGGTCTGGCATTCTGCATCTTCCTTTTCACAATACCCCACAGATTTTCTATGGGGCTAAGGTCAGGGGAGTTGGCGGGCCAATTTAGAACAGAAATACCATGGTCCGTAAACCAGGCACGGGTAGATTTTGCGCTGTGTGCAGGCGCCAAGTCCTGTTGGAACTTGAAATCTCCATCTCCATAGAGCAGGTCAGCAGCAGGAAGCATGAAGTGCTCTAAAACTCGCTGGTAGACGGCTGCGTTGACCCTGGATCTCAGGAAACAGAGTGGACCGACACCAGCAGATGACATGGCACCCCAAACCATCACCCAACCATGCAAATTTTGCATTTCCTTTGGAAATCGAGGTCCCAGAGTCTGGAGGAAGACAGGAGAGGCACAGGATCCACGTTGCCTGAAGTCTAGTGTAAAGTTTCCACCATCAGTGATGGTTTGGGGTGCCATGTCATCTGCTGGTGTCGGTCCACTCTGTTTCCTGAGATCCAGGGTCAACGCAGCCGTCTACCAGCAAGTTTTAGAGCACTTCATGCTTCCTGCTGCTGACCTGCTCTATGGAGATGGAGATTTCAAGTTCCAACAGGACTTGGCGCCTGCACACAGCGCAAAATCTACCCGGCAGGTGAGGCGGGGCCTCACCTGCCTCTAGTGACCGCACGTCACTGATATATATATATATATATATATATATATATATATATATATATATATTCATCAAAACTTACCTGACTGGATGAAGTCCTTGGGCTCAAATACTAGTGTGGCCTCAATATTATCTGTGCATGTGATGGAAGAATGCATTGCACATGTGATGGAGGAATGCACCGTGCAGGATTGAAATTCTACTGAATTTGCATTAAATCAGGTTGTTTTAGCTAATAATCATGCTGCAAGATCTAGCATGTTGCATTCAATGTTTATTCCCATTCATTTCCCATTTATTCCCGTTAATTCCCATGGAAAGTTTCCAACTTTGAAAATTCCCGGAATTTTGCAACCCTAGGTAAAAGTATGAACTTATAACATCTGCCTCTCAATATGTGTTGTTCAACTTAAAAGACTACAAAGATATATTGTATTTCCACTTCACAACATACAACCAAACAAATTAAATATAATTTTACTCAAAATCATAAGATTTCATCACCATGATTTTCAATTTTTTTGAAATACATAAATAGTTTTGTATTGTTTTGTCAAGTTTGGCCCATAAACTAACACCTTTATTTGAGATGCATATGTCCATCGTCATTGTTCTAAAACTTGATTTAAAAAATAATCGCAGCTCCTTTTAGTTTATAAGTCCCTTCTCTTTTTCATTTAATTTTCTTTATTTTTCACTTTAATTTTTTTTTAATGAAATGTTTATATTTTAGGATTTTTAATGTTTTTTAATTTCCAAAGGTTTATATATATATATACAAAGTATATATATATGTATATATATATATATATATATATATATATATATATATATATATATATATATATATATATATATATATATATATATATACGTATATATCCATCCATCCATCCATTTTCTACAACCTATTCCCTTCGGGGTCGCGGTGGGCACTGGGGACTATCTCAGCTGTATTCGGGCAGAAGGCGAGATACACCCTGGACAAGTCGCCACAGGGCTATACATATATCAATCAATCAATCAATCAATGTTTATTTATATAGCCCTAAATCACAAGTGTCTCAAAGGGCTGCACAAGCCACAACGACATCCTCGGTACAGAGCCCACATAAGGGCAAGGAAAAACTCACCCCAGTGGGACGTCGATGTGAATGACTATGAGAAACCTTGGAGAGGACCGCATATGTGGGTAACCCCCCTCACCCCCTCTAGGGGAGAACCGAATGCAATGGATGTCGAGTGGGTCTGACATAATATTGTGAGAGTATAGTCCATAGTGGATCCAACATAATAGTAAGAGTCCAGTCCATAGTGGGGTCAGCAGGAAACCATCCCGAGCGGAGACAGGTCAGCAGCGCAGAAATGTTCCCAACCGATACACAGGCGAGTGGTCCACCCCGGGTCCCGACTCTGGACAGCCAGCACTTCATCCATGGCCACCAGACCTATGTGTCTCCCCCTCCACAAGGGATAGGGGGGAGCAGAGGAGAAAAGAAAAGAAACGGCAGATCAACTGGTCTAAAAAAGGGGGGCTATTTAAAGGCTAGAGTATACAAATGAGTTTTAAGATGTGACTTAAATGCTTCTACTGAGGTAGCATCTCTAACTGTTACCGGGAGGGCATTCCATAGTACTGAAGCCCGAATAGAAAACGCTCTATAGCCCGCAGACTTTTTTTGGGCTCTGGGAATCACTAATAAGCCAGAGTTCTTTGAACGCAGATTTCTTGCCGGGACATATGGCACAATACAATCGGCAAGATAGGATGGAGCTAAACCGTGTAGTATTTTATACGTAAGTAGTAAAACCTTAAAGTTGCATCTAAGTGCACAGGAATGCCAGTGCAGGTGAGCCAGTATAGGCGTAATATGATCAAACTTTCTTGTTCTTGTCAAAAGTCTTGCAGCCGCATTTTGTACCAACTGTAATTTTTTAATGCTAGACATAGGGAGACCCGAAAATAATACGTTACAGTAATCGAGACGAGACGTAACGAACGCATGAATAATAATCTCAGCGCCGCTAGTGGACAAAATGGAACGAATTTTAGCGATATTACGGAGATGAAAGAAGGCCGTTTTAGTAACACTCTTAATGTGTGACTCAAACGAGAGAGTTGGGTCGAAGATAATACCCAGATTCTTTGCAGAGTCGCTTTGTGTAATTGTTTGGTTGACAAATGTTAAGGTGGTATTATTAAATAAATGTCGGTGTTTAGCAGGACCGATAATCAGCATTTCTGTTTTCTTAGTGTTGAGTTGCAAAAAGTTAGCGGACATCCAATTGTTTAATTTCATTAAGACACGCCTCCAGCTGACTACAATCGGGCGTGTTGGTCAGCTTTAGGAGCATGTAGAGTTGGGTGTCATCAGCACAACAATAAAAGCTAACACCGTATTTGCGTATGATGTCGCCTAGCGGCAGCATGTAGAGGCTGAAGAGTGCAGGGCCAAGAACCGAACCCTGGGGGACTCCGCACGTTACCTTAACATAGTCTGAGGTCACATTGTTATGGGAGACGCACTGCATCCTGTCAGTAAGATAAGAGTTAAACCACGACAAGGCTAAGTCTGACATACCAATACGTGTTTTGATACGCTCTAATAAAATATTATGATCGATGGTATCGAAAGCAGCGCTAAGATCAAGAAGCAGCAACATAGATGACGCATCAGAATCCATCGTTAGCAGTAGATCATTAGTCATTTTTGCGAGGGCTGTCTCCGTAGAGTGATTTGCCCTGAAACCCGATTGAAAAGGTTCACAGAGATTGTTAGACACTAAGTGTTCATTTAGCTGCTGTGCGACAATTTTTTCGAGGATTTTCGAGATAAACGGAAGGTTGGACACCGGCCGGTAGTTTACCATGAGGTCAGGGTCGAGGTTAGGTCTTTTGAGTAGAGGATGAATAACCGCTTTTTTGAATGCTAGTGGAACAGTGCCAGAGGAAAGTGATACGTTTATAATATTTAGCACTGATGGACCTAATAATACAAAAAGCTCCTTGATAAGTTTCCCAGGAAATGGGTCAAGTAAACATGTTGTTTGTTTTGTCCCATTTACACATCTTAACAATTCCTCCAATGTTATTTCATCAAAGGTTATATATATATATATATATATATATATATATATATATATATATATATATATATATATATATATATATATGCTCACGTTGTGCGATTCAGAATCGATTCTCATTTTTTTTTAAATCGAGCAATACCATAACAATGCAATCCAATTCCAAAACCAAACTCGACCCAGCAACACTCAGAACTGCAATAAACAGAGCAAATGAGAGGAGACACAAACACGACACAGAACAAACCAAAAGTAGTGAAACAATAATTTATATTATCAACAACAGTATCAATATTAGTTCCAATTTCAACATAGCAGTGATTAAAAATCCCTCATTGACATTATCATTAGACATTTATATATATATTAAAAAAAAAAGAACAATAGTGTCACATTGGCTTACACTTGCATCGCATCTCATAAGCTTGACAACAAACTGTGTCCAATATTTTCACAAAGATAAAATAAATCATATTTTTGGTTAATTTAATAGTTAAAACAAATTTAAATTATTGCAATCAGTTGATAAAACATTGTCCTTTACATTTATAAAAGCTTTTTACAAAAATCTACTACTCTGCTTGCATGTCAGCAGACTGGGGTAGATCCTGCTGGTATCCTATGTATTGAATGAATAGAGAATCGTTTTGAATCGGGAAAAAATCGTTTTTGAATCGAGAATCGAGTTGAATTGAAAAAAAAAAATCGATTTTGAATCGAATCGTGACCCCAAGAATCGATATTGAATCGAATCGTGGGACACCCAAAGATTCACAGCCCTAATATATATACATATATATATATATATATATATATATATATATATATATATATATATATATATATATATATATATATATATATAAACATTTTCATAAAATTGTAATTGCTAAGTACATTAGCACTGAAGCTAATGTTGCTAGCACGTCATGAGAGGTGTCCTGGCCCACTAATACCATAAATCCTGAAGTAGGAGTTGTGGAGTTGCCCTGATAACAACAGTTACACCATTACACCAGAAAATAATTTTGCAGGCTTTTTTTGGTGATCGTCTGATATCGACGCAGCTTTTTCAGAAATGTGTGGCAAAAGTTGCAATGTTTTGAGGCTTAATTAATTTCAATAACATTGAACCAACTTGTGATTTCATAAATGATCAATGTTTTTATTGTTCTTTGCCAACTTCAACTTTAAAAAGCACGGGAATTCAACAAAAGCTGGAAATTATGTTGTAACGCTCGTCGTGCGTCAGGGTTCGTTGGGGGACGGGAAGGATCAGGCTTCATGGTCAGAGTCAAGGAATCTTTTATTTTCTTTCGGGTTGTTGGGGGTTCTCTCACTCGGCAGTCTCTCCTCGGTCTCTCTCTCTCTCGCTCGCTCTACCCCTCATGGTCTCGGGCGCTGCTAATAAAGGAGACAGGTGATTAGGTAACCCGTTCCAGATGGGAGATCCACTCACCTGTCAGCTGCTTCATAGCCAGCTCCTCCACACGCCCTGCCAGCAGGAGACGCGTGGGCCACGTATTGATGTTTTACTCCTTTTATATAGCATAGACTTAAAAGTACACACTAGATGGCAGTAAATGCAAAAACTCAGAGCTCATTGTCAAACGACTGTGCGGTTTTAATTCATTGTCACTAATATAAATACATGTTTAATATAATTCCATGTAAACTAGGAAGTAAATTTTGTATACTACATTACCCAGAAGGCTTAGCGCTGTAGACAGGAACAGGAAGTAAGTCTGTGCTACATGGGAGGATGACAATTAGGCTTTTTGAACATTAAAGGGTTGATATATTGTTACACGTTGTTTTTCCAGCTTAATCTACGCAAGAAACAAACATACGTTTTGATTATGAGGAGGTGAGAAAACGCGACTGAGTAAAAGAAAGAACTCGTAGCAAAGTACAAAGGCTTCTCCCTTGTCTTCCTCATTTGTCGCCGACAATAATTTGATGTTTAACGTTCATTTATCCAATTATTCAATATTGTTCAATAACCATTACGTTACATTTTGTATTTTATGTATAGAAGAAAATCTGCGCCACTATGAACTAAATTCAGCCATAACAATATTCACACATATATCCATGAAAATATAGAAAAGCTGTCAAATGGTCTGACGTGTTTCAGTTCTTTTCTCCTGACTCTCTGAACTGGACGAGCGAGCATTAACGAGCCATGCTCACTGGGTTTTATGCAGACATCTGTCTGCGGTCGGTCACTTAAGGACGTCCGGTGGAACATAAACAAGGATTTCCTCGTTCCTATTGTTACACAATGTAAATGCTGTACAATATCATTACGTTATTTCATCAAACTACTGTAGTTTAAAAAAAAATACATTCTGTGGTATTAATTTTTATCCAAAATGTCTCATCTAAAAGTGAGTTTTTATTTTGTAAAGGCATGTTCCATATGAAAAATGTGCTGTTTTGGGAGGGCCAAGCATGGATGATATTAATTTAAATTTATTTCTGATTTGAGATACAAACAATTTTTTGTCTTACATTGAATTATGATTGAGAACCTAATAGTATTTATTTATTTATCCATACAAACCACTCTGAGTTGCTGGCACCAGCACCTACATGCCACCTAGCTGAAGACTTGTGTATTATTTTCTCACCCCCGCACACCGAGAAGTACTGGACTAATGATTACAAAACTTTAAAGCATATCTGTAATTCATGTATGCAAGCATATTTAAGCACAATCAATAGGGGGGGGGGGGGGGGGGGGGGGGTAAATAAGGGTTACCACAAAAAATGGCATTATTGGCTTTATTTTAACAACAAATATTTAAGTACAATAAACATATGTTTATTATTGCAATCGAAAAACAATTTTGTCCTTAAATAAAATAGTGAACATACTAGACAACTAGTCTTTTAGTAGTAAGTAAGCAAACAAAGGGTCCTAATTAGTCTGCTGACGTACGCAGTAACATATTGTGTCATTTATCATTTTATTATTTTGTCAAAGTTATAAATAACAAGCTGTAAAAATGGCTTATTAATCAACTTGTTAATTTACAGTTAATATCTGCTTATTTTCTGTTTTAACATGTTCTATCTACACTTCTGTTAAAATGTAATAATGACTTACTCTTCTGTTGTTTGGATATTTTACACTAGTTTTGGATGATACCACAAATTTAGCTATCAATCCGATACCAACTAGGATCATACATACAGGATCATACATTGGTCATATTCAAAGTCCGCCTGTGTCCAGGGACATATTTACTGAGTTTATATGAATTTAAAAAAAAGGAAAAAAGATTTTGTGACGTTAAAAAAATATTGATGTTATCATAGTAGTATCAACTATTGATACGCTATTGTACTTGGTATCATTACAGTGGATGTCAGGTGTAGATCCACCCATTGCATTTGTTTGCATTCAGGCACAATAGCTTTTGTTAGCAGTGACGCCGGTAAGCTATTGTATCCACATAGAGTGTGTAGTGAAGCATGTTTAGCTATTCCTCGTCCTGCAGGGATGATACTTGTAAGAATCTTACTTTATTTGTCACTGTGGAGGCCAGGATTAGTGATTTAGAAGTAGCTAAAAAACTGCGGACTGCGGATGGATGTTAGCTGCAAGTTAGCTAGCTATGTCTTAAGGCACCTCTTCCTGAGGGCGTTTCAGTGTTATAACTTCACCTTTATCTTTAGTTTTTAAGCCAATATGTGTCCGTTCTCCCTTTTCTGTCTACACACTCTGTCTGCTTGTAAGTACTCTGGAGGCTTGTGTATCGTTCAAATATGAAAAATACTGGAAGTCCCTTGACTCTCAGGGCCCCCCGGCAACTCAACACGTCTCTGTAGGGGCGGCCCGCCCCACTATTTTAGAAGCATAAAACCAATTGAGCTCATAAGTTGGGGTATAACTGTGCTAACTGTCATGAGTTTTACCATGGTTTATCATTAATAGGGTTAATCATTGCATCTGTATCCTCCATGCAGTTATAACAGACCACACAATTCTTCATCAATATCTTTATGCGTCGTGTCGAACAACTCATTTTCCCACCACCGCCATTGTTTGCGGATGAAAAAGCTCCAAAGAGCGTTTTTTGTTACTTTCCCGCTAAAGACGGCCTCCAAATCAAACAAAGAATGTTTTGAGAAGCTGATCTTTCAACCTTTCCATCTCGCTGATGTATGGGAACGGACCACCTGAGTTCCTAAGTCCGTGTTATGAGATTCTGTGGGAATGAGTGCAGAGGAAGAAACAGACACAGTCCTGTCTTAGCTTGACACGATTATGCAACAAGTGGCGGCATTCGACTGCACTCCCGTCTCAGATTACGCCAGTGCTTCTCCAATAGTGGGGCGGGGCGGGGCCCCCCTGGGGGAGGGGCACAGTGATTTGCCAGGGGGGCCCTGATAGGCAAGGGACTTCCAGTATTAGCATCTTTTATTCATTCTTGAACGATACACAATCCTCCCGCTAGGTGGCAGCACTGCTGGAATTAATCAACAGGCTCAATCAGGAAATATGACCAAGTGTATTTACTGTACATAACCCTTAAGTTTACTGGTAATGAGGATATACTGTAAGTCAGAGGTATGCAAAGTGCCATTTGCGGCCTTCAGCTAATTTTTATTGGCCCGCTGCACATTCTAAATATACTATTACCAAAAAGAACCCATAAAAAAGTGGAATAAAGGCGCAAACAGGTGAAATGTAACAAGAGAAAGTTGCAATTTTGACTCTAATAACACAAAGCTGCCATGTACCGTATTTTTCGGACTATAAGGCGCACTTGAAATCCTTTCATTTTCTCAAAACTCAACACTGCGCCTTATAACCCGGTGCGCCTAAAGTACGGAATAATTCTGGTTGTGTTTACTCATCTCAAAGCTATTTTATCTGGTACATGGTGGTATGATAAGAGTGACCAGTAGATGGCAGTCACTTATAAGAGATGCGTGTAGACTGCAATATGACTCAAGTAAACAACACAAAAACAAGCGGTAGAAAATGGATGGATGGATGGAGTTGAGTTTGTTTATTTCGAACATGCATGCATACAACATGATACATCACAATTTCCAGTTTCTTTTTTCAACATGTTCGAAAAGGAGTAGGAAGAAGCAAAGTTTATTTAATCCTACCCTTTTTATTTTACATAACAGTTGCTGAAACGTTTGTTCACTTCCTGTTTTCAATTCATTCACAATATACTCCTTAAGTAATCACAATACAAATAAATAAATAATACTCCGTGAAGTAAATGACTTTTCATGTGGTGAGATGAGTAAGATTATTTTGAAAATGAACGAATGGATGGATGAAATAAATTCAGAATGTTTATCATGATTATTCTTCTTTGTACTTTGTAAACACTTTAAGTTTGAAGAGTTTCTTGAAGTGGATCATATTAGTACATTGTTTGATTGCTTTGCTTAATCTATTCCATAATTTAATTCCACATACTGATATACTGAAGGTCTTAAGTGTTGTACGTGCATACAGATGTTTTAAATTCAATTTTTCTCTAAGATTATATTTCTCCTTTTTTTTTTGAGAAGAATTGTTGTATATTCTTGGGTAGCAGATTATAGTTTGCTTTGTGTATAATTTTAGCTGTTTGCAAATTCGCTATGTTGTGGAATTTCAGTATTTTTGATTCAATAAATAAAGAGTTTGTGTATACTCTATATCCAACATTATGTATTATTCTAACTGATCTTTTTTGTAACTTGGTTATTTCCCCATATTTCTACGCAATAACGTATGGTAACACTAGCGAGCAGTAGAAAATATGAAGTGATTTTTGGTCTAGTACATGTTTTGCTTTATTCATTATTGACATGTTTCTTGCTACTTTATGTTGTGTATTTTTTACATGAGATTTCCAGTTAAATTTATCATCAATCATTATACCTAGAAATTTGGTTTCATTTGCTCTTTCTATTTCTATTCCGTCTATTTGTATTTGTGTTTGACCAAATAGCATTATTTTAGTTTTACTGAGATTCAACGATAGTCTGTTTTTGTCAAACCATCTTTTTAATTTATTCATTTCTTCTATTATTATTTGTATTATCTTCTGTGTGGTCCCTCCTGAACAAAACGCAGTTGTATCGTCCGCAAATAATACTAACTTTAAGTCTTTTGTAACTATACAAATGTCATTTATATAGAGATTTAATAATTTAGGTCCTAGTATTGATCCCTGAGTTACACCACAGGATATATTTAGCGTTGTAGATGTGTGTTCGCCTAGCTTCACGTATTGTTTCCTGTTCGTTAAATAACTTCTTATCCAGTTTAAGACTAACCCTCTGATGCCATATCGTTCTAGTTTTTTGATTAAAATATTGTGATTAATTGTGTCAAATGCTTTAGTTAGATCCATAAACACTGCTGCCGCACACGTCTATTGCATTGGTAATTTCTTCTGTAATTTAAATTAAAGCCATCGAAGTTGAAACATTAGCTCTGTATCCATATTGGTTCTCTTCGAGTATTCTATTTTTGTTTGTGAAACTCTCTAATCCAGTGGTTCTCAAATGGGGGTACGCAAACCCCTGGGGGTACTTGAAGGTATGCCAAGGGGTATGTGAGATTTGTTTAAAATATTCTAAAAATAGCAGCAATTCAAAAATATGAATGTAAGTTCATAAACTGAACATCAAATCAAGTAGGCTATTCCATTCATTACCATAAACCCATAGTTTCCCCCATGCCATGATGGTTTGACCCTACCTGGCGGTGCCACACGGCACCAACTGTTAATCAACTATCGATGTAGAAAACAATGGAGGCTTGGTTAAAGAAATGCAACAATGCAATATTCAGTGTTGACAGCTAGATTTTTTGTGGACATGTTCCATAAATATTGATATTAAAGATTTCTTTTTTTGTGAAGAAATGTTTAGAATTAAGTTCATGAATCCAGATGGATCTCTATTACAATCCCCAAAGAGGGCATTTTAAGTTGATGATTACTTCTATGTGTAGAAATCTTTATTTATAATTGAATCACTTGTTTATTTTTCAACAAGTTTTTAGTTATTTGTATATCTTTTTTTCCAAATAGTTCAAGAAAGACCACTACAAATGAGCAATATTTTGCACTGTTATACAATTTAATAAATCAGAAACTGATGACATAGTGCTGTATTTTACTTCTTTATCTCTTTTTTTCAACCAAAAATGCTTTGCTCTGATTAGGGGGTACTTGAATTAAAAAAAAATTCACAGGGGGTACATCACTGAAAAAAGGTTGAGAACCACTGCTCTAATCTGTTATTGAACAGTTTTTGAATGGTAAATGGGTCGTACTTGTATAGCGCTTTTCTACCTTTTTTAAGGAACTCAAAGCGCTTTGACATTATTTTCCACATTCACCCATTCACACACACACATTCACACACTGATGGCGGGAGCTGCCATGCACGGCGCTAACCAGTCCCATCAGGAGCAAGGGTGAAGTGTCTTGCTCAAGGTCACAACGGACGTGACTAGGATGGTAGAAGGTGGGGATTGAACAAGTAACCCTCAGATTGCTGGCACGGCCACTCTCCCAACTTCGCCACGCCGTCCCCCCCATCATTTTTCAATGATTTTAGAAAATTGTGGAAGTAAAGAAACAGGTCTATAATTTGTAAATTGGTGTTTGTCTCCAGTCTTATAAATTGGTGCAACTTTAGCTATTTTCATTCTGTTTGGAAATGTACCTGTTTGAAATGATAGATTACTAATATACATTAATGGTCCTGAGATCTCTTCAATAACCTTTTTGATCGTTTCCATATCAATTCCATTACAATCAGTTGAAGTCTTAGATTTGCATTTTTTCACGATTATAACTATTTCCTCCTGTGTCACAGTACTGAGGAACATGGAGTTGGGATTTCGCTGTCATTATAGTCCTCAATTGAAATTGGTTCTGGAATCCATCCATCCATCCATCTTCTTCCGCTTATCCAAGGTCGGGTCGCGGGGGCAGCAGCCTAAGCAGGGAAGCCCAGACTTCCCTCTCCCCAGCCACTTCATCCAGCTCTTCCCGGGGGATCCCGAGGCGTTCCCAGGCCAGCCGGGAGACATAGTCTTCCCAACGTGTCCTGGGTCTTCCCCGTGGCCTCCTACCGGTCGGACGTGCCCTAAACACCTCCCTAGGGAGGCGATCGGGTGGCATCCTGACCAGATGCTCGAACCACCTCATCTGGCTCCTCTCGATGTGGAGGAGCAGTGGCTCTACTTTGAGCTCCCCTCGGATGACAGAGCTTCTCACCCTATCTCTAAGGGAGAGCCCTGCCACCCGGCGGAGGAAACTCATTTCAGCCGCTTGTACCGGTGATCTTGTCCTTTTGGTCATAACCCAAAGCTCATGGCCATAGGTGAGGATGGGAACGTAGATCGACTGGTAAATTGAGAGCTTTTCCTTCCGGCTCAGCTCCTTCTTCACCACAACGGATTGATACAGCGTCCGCATTACTGAAGATGCCGCACCGATCCGCCTGTCAATCTCACGATCCACTCTTCCCTCACTCGTGAACAAGACTCCGAGGTACTTGAACTCCTCCACTTGGGGCAGGGTCTCCTCCACAACCCGGAGATGGCACTCCACCCTTTTCCGGGCAAGAACCATGGCCTCGGACTTGGAGGTGCTGATTCTCATCCCAGTCGCTTCACACTCAGCTGCAAACCGATCCAGCGAGAGCTGAAGATCCTGGCCAGATGAAGCCATCAGGACCACATCATCTGCAAAAAACAGAGACCTAATCCTGCAGCCACCAAACCGGATCCCCTCAACGCCTTGACTGCGCCTAGAAATTCTGTCTATAAGAGTTATGAACAGAATTGGTGACAAAGGGCAGCCTTGGCGAAGTCCAACCCTCACTGGAAACGTGTCCGACTTACTGCCGGCAATGCGGACCAAGCTCTGACACTGATCATACAGGGAGCGGACCGCCAAAATCAGACAGTCCGACACCCCATACTCTCTGAGCACGCCCCACAGGACTTCCCAAGGGACACGGTCGAATGCCTTCTCCAAGTCCACAAAGCACATGTAGACTGGTTGGGCAAACTCCCATGCACCCTCAAGGACCCTACCAAGAGTATAGAGCTGGTCCACAGTTTCACGACCAGGACGAAAACCACACTGTTCCTCCTGAATCCGAGGTTCAACTATCCGGCGTAGCCTCCTCTCCAGTACACCTGAATAGACCTTACCGGGAAGGCTGAGGAATGTGATCCCACGATAGTTAGAACACACCCTCTGGTTCCCCTTCTTAAAGAGAGGAACCACCACCCCGGTCTGCCAATCCAGAGGTACCGCCCCCGATGTCCACGCGATGCTGCAGAGTCTTGTCAACCAAGACAGCACCACAGCATCCAGAGCCTTAAGGAACTCCGGGCGGGTGTCATCCACCCCCGGGGCCTTGCCACCGAGGAGCTTTTTAACTACCTCAGCAACCTTAGCCCCAGAAATAGAAGAGCCCACCACAGATTCCCCAGGCACTGCTTACTCATAGGAAGATGTGTTGGTGGGATTGAGGAGGTCTTCGAAGTATTCTCTCCACCAATCCACAACATCCGCAGTCGAGGTCAGCAGAATACCATCCTCACCATACATGGTGTTGACAGTGCACTGCTTCCCTTTCCTGAGGCGGCGGATGGTGGTCCAGAATCGCTTCGAAGCCGTCCAGAAGTCGTTTTCCATGGCTTCCCCGAACTCCTCCCATGTCCGAGTTTTTGCCTCCACAACCGCTGAAGCCGCACACCGCTTGGCCTTTCGGTACCTGTTCGCTGCCTCGGGAGTCCTATGAGCCAAAAGAACCCGATAGGACTCCTTCTTCAGCTTGACGGCATCCCTCACCGCCGGTGTCCACCAACGGGTTCTAGGATTACCGCCACGACAGGCCCCAACTACCTTGCGGCCATAGCTCCAATCAGCTGCCTCGACAGTAGAGGTGCGGAACACGGTCCACTCGGACTCAATGTCCAGCACCTCCCTCGTGACATCTTCAAAGTTCTTCTGGAGGTGGGAATTGAAACTCTCTCTGACAGGAGACTCAGCCAGACGTTCCCAGCAAACCCTCACAATGCGTTTGGGCCTGCCAGGTCTGTCTGGCATCCTCCCCCACCATCGCAGCCAACTCACCACCAGGTGGTGATCGGTAGAAAGCTCCGCCCCTCTCTTCACCCGAGTGTCCAAAACATCAGGCCGCAAATCCGATGACACAACTACAAAGTCGATCATGGAACTGCGGCCTAGGGTGTCCTGGTGCCAAGTGCACATATGGACACCCTTATGCTTGAACATGGTGTTCATTATGGACAATCTGTGACTTGCACAAAAGTCCAATAACAAAACACCACTCGGGTTCAGATCCGGGCGGCCATTCTTCCCAATCACGCCTCTCCAAGTATCACTGTCGTTGCCAACATGAGCGTTGAAGTCCCCCAGTAGAACGAGGGAATCACCCGGGGAAGAGCACTCTCAAGTACTCCCTTGAGCGAATCCAAAAAAAGTGGGTACTCTGAGCTACCGTTTGGCGCGTAAGCGCAAACCACAGTCAGGACCTGTCCCCCCACCCAAAGGCGGAGGGAAGCTACCCTCTCGTCCACCGGGTTGAACTCCAACGTGCAGGTTCTGAGCCAGGGGGCAACAAGAATTGCCACCCCAGCCCGTCGCCTCTCACTACCGGCAACGCCAGAGTGGAAGAGAGACCAACCCCTCTCGAGAGAATTGGTTCCAGAGCCCTTGCTGTGCGTCGAAGTGAGTCCGACTATATCTAGCCGGAACTTCTCGAGCTCGCGCACTAGCTCAGGCTCCTTCCCCCCCAGCGAGGTGACGTTCCCCGTCCCAAGAGATAGCTTCTGTAGCCGAGGATCGGACCGCTGGGCGGAAGCCGAAGGCAGGGCACTTTGCCACCCCTGCTATGGGTGGTGAGCCCATTGGAGGGGGGACCCACGTTGCCTCTTTGGGCTGTGCCCGGCCGGACCCCACGGGGACAGGCCCGGCCACCAGGCGCTCGCCATCGTGCCCCGCCTCCGGGCCTGGCTCCAGAGGGGGGCCCCGGTGACCCCCGTCCGGGCGAGGGAAATCTGGCTCCTTTGTTTTTATTCTTCATGGAGGTCTTCGAGCTGCTCTTTGTCTGATCCCTCACCTTGGACCAGTTTGTCTTGGGAGACCCTACCAGTAGTGATGGGATTGGCAGTTCTTTTGACTGTACTGAATCACTAGAATCAGTTCCTTAAATTGAATCGTTCAAAAAATTTGTTCACTGTAATATTCTTTTTTTACATGATCATAGTATGTTTGTTGGCTTGTTTTTATACTTTCTGCCTCTGTAGTTCTTTGTGCTATACATTTTCTATATAGTGTATTCTTCTTATTACAAGCATTTTTTAATCCTTTTGTCATCTATGGTTGATTATTATTTCTCTGCTTTCTACTGAGTTGTTTCCATGGACAATGTTTGTCATAAAGTATTATGAACTTGTTTAAGAAATGTTCATATGTTTCATCAACCTCTTTTTCATTGTACACATTGTCCCAATTTTGCTTTTCTAGCTCAGTTTTGAAACCAATCATCCTCTTCTCTGTGCAAAGTCTTCGAAATGTCCTTTTGTCTTCCATATTCTTCTTGTAGTTTCCATCATATATTGTGAAAACTGGCAGATGATCACTAACGTCGGTTATAAGTAGACCACTTGTAGTGTTATTATCAAAATCATTGGTAAAAATATTATCAATAAGCGTGGCACAGTGTCCTGTAATTCTGCTTGGCTTTGTGATTTTAGGATATAAACTGATGCTGTACATTGTATCAGTAAACTTTTGCTTGTTAGGGTTCATAAGTCAATATTAAAGTCACCACATAAGAAAATTATTTTTTTACCATTGTCCATGTAATTTGCCTTGATCCATTCTTCAGATGTTTCTATACTTGACTTAGGTGATTTATATATACAACTGATGAATTTGTTTTTGCTTTTTTCCTGACATATTTTAATGGTTATACATTCTAAGATATTATCTATAGCAAATGACATGCTTTTTACTACTTTGTAGTTCAGGTTCTTCATCACGTACACAGCTACTCCTCCTCCATTTTTGTTGGTTCTGTTGATGTAGTTTAGCTCATATCCTTCCAGATCAAAATCTATTCCTTTTTTATCATCAATACATGTTTCTGTGACAGCGATCACTTTGAAGGGTTTGTTGATGTGTTCTAAAAAGTTCTTAATCTTGTTGTAGTTTGCATACAAGCTTCTGCTATTAAATTGAATAATTGACAATTTGTTATCACATTTAATGTTGCCATTATATTGTTCATCTGTATTATAAAAACAATTATTACTGATGTGGGAGAAAAAAATTGTATCTGGATCTATATCCTGGTTTTTGTGATCTTTGTAGCAGAAGTTTTTTAGTTCCATATTTTGTTGCTCAACAATCTTTGATGTTGTTTCAATAATCTCTATGTGTAGGTGTATGCAATCCTGAATCTAGGTATTTTTGTTTAGTCGTCCCTTGGAACATAGTAGTGTTGATGTTGAATTTAGGTGTTTGCTTTCTGTCAGAGTCCATTATCATCGTTGTTGTGGAAGCTGTGTAAACTTTATAATTTGTCCAGGTCATTGATGTCATGGACAACAAGTACTCTTGCTTCTTGACCTCCATTCAGCTTGATGTAGATTTTACAGTTGACGCTCCAAGTTCCCTGGATTTTTCCCTGCTTTCTCAAGTCGCGTGCTATCTTGGCGATTCCAGCATTACGTTTTGTGAGATGCTCATTCATGTACACATTTGTTCCCTTCAGCTTCTTTCCCTGTCTCAGCAATGCCATTTTAGATTTTCTGTTTACGAGTTTCACGAGGACGACTGGAGTGGCGTTGTTGTTTCTTCTGTTCATGTTTCGATGGTATTAATGTTGATTTAAATTTCCTTTGATTGCAGAAAGTTGACCACTTGCTGTTCTGCTGAGACAATATCCATTTCATTTGGTTCACCTTCAATATTCACAGCTTTCACATAGGATCTTGGCTTAATTCGGTGCCCTGTCACGATAATATCATTCATTCGTTTATCCTGATCCATTTCATCTACAAACATATGATATTCCACAGCATGTTGTTGTCTTCTTGAAGGGTCTTCGTTTGTTTCCACAGCATGTTGTTGTCTTTTTGAAGGGTCTTCATTTGTTGGCGTGTATCATTGGCTTCCCTTTTTATGTTGTTATTCTGAGTTTGCAGACTTTCTATATTTTGCTGCAGACTTTTCATATCTTGTTTGTGTTCTGTTGTTGCTTTTCTCAGATCTTCTTTAATTTCTTTAATTTCTTCTTTAATTTCTTTAATTTCTTTTATAATTTCTTCTATAATTTCTTCTTTAAATTCATGTGATAGTTTTTGTAGTATCCCTTCTTGATTCCCATCATGTCCTGTGTTCAATCTCAAATCTTGTTCCCCCTTGTGTCCTGTGTCAGCTGCAGTGTTTCCCACACATTCATTTATTTGTGGCGGCCCGCCACGAAAGAGTTACGTCCGCCACAAATGGATTTTTCGGCTTTTGACTCGCTCGACCGCTCATAAAAGCAATGGGTCTCTGTCTGTGAATGTACCTTGTAGTTACAACTCCGGTGCAGTAGGTGGCAGTAGCCTACTATGCATTGTAACTCTGCCAATAGCACTTAATTCACCTGGTGGGCCAGAAGAAGAAGAAGAAGACGACGACGACGAAGTAAAAGAACGGACCGACCGGATCAAAATACGAGGGTAATATAGGTTATACGTAGATAGGTTATAGCTGCATCGCTCGCGGCTTGTCATATATTTAACGTTAATCCGCGATTTCACCGAGCGTTTCACTGACGGTGAGCAGCCTGACGCTGCTTCATTAACACCGCCGCTGTTTGACTCGTGGCCCGGGGCAGACGCACGTAGTAACAGTCACGTGTTACAATACCGTAGAGCTAACGTGTCCAGGTTATAACCATGTTGTCAATAAACACACATGGACTGAAGCTAAATTGTCCACTGTCCACTGCAGCATGTGAATGCAATGAAAATAATAAAATCTGAGCCAACCAGCTGTTAAAATGTTGTCCAGGTTAATGTTTTGGCCATTAAAGACCCTTCATTTCAAGATTTCAATTGTGATCGGGCTTTAAACAGGTGGCTGACCTGTTCAGATGAGTGTAACTGCTACTGGTCAAATAATGTGAAATAGCATTTAATTTTACATGTATGCAATGCCATTTAAATGTAATTATAGATAATAATAATAATAATAATAATAATAAATACTGTGTAGTGTTGTAAATAGTCAACGGGAAGGATTTTAGTAAGATATAAGCCATGAGCACTACACAGCCAGAAAAAAACCTAGGCAGGACAAGTAAAAATATTGGAGCAAGTAGATTTGAGAAGTCGGGCAAGTAGAAAAAAATCTTAACGTAGAACCCTGCATGTGTTGAGCTGCTGCCGCTTAAGGTTAGACGGCACTGTACATAGAGCGGTTCTGCTCATTAGTAATAAATTCTAATGTTGGATGTTCACTCCTTCACACAGATGAGTATAGAAAAATATTTTCAACGGCCGAAAAGGGCTCGACTTGGAGAGGAGGTAGGCCTACAGTCCGGACCACAGGTGCGACCTGTTCAGCAGCAGCAGGAGGAGGAGGAGGAGGTTGACTGACTGTGGCAGGACACCTCTGCCTCTGTTTCACTTCATGTTGCTGGTAAATAATATGGTTGTAGTAGTAGGCTAAAGTTAAATTATTTAGTATTCACTAATTAAAGGGGCAGAGCTTTAAGAGACATTGTAGCTTTTATATTTTATAAGATATATTTTTTGTAAGAACCACAAATAATAAATATATTTCAGTGAATAAGTAATTGTTCAAATCTTTATATAAATATGTACATAAAGTGTTGTAATTATATTCCAACTCTGCGTTCTTCTTTGTCATCGCCGCTGCCGCCGCCACCCCCCGCCCCTCGACCACACCACCACAAATAGATGCCTGTCCTGTGGGAAACACTGAGCTGACACCGAACGTTTCGGGATTTCAGTTTTTCCTTTAGCTTTTGGCATCGCGGCAGGTCGCTGACGTCAGTGCCTCTTGTGTCTTAAACGGCACTTGCTTCTTTAGCGACTTTCGGCACTTTTAACTTGTTTGTTTCAACAATTTCGTACCTTGCTCCGTTCAGAGATCAATTTGAGGTGTCAGCCTGTCAACTTATATCACTCTGCGTCGTCGGAAGCACTTTAAAACAGTTATAGCTTTTGCGTACCTTTTGGTTGCTAGGCAACCGCTTTGAATTGCGGTGAGGCGCCGTTGGCTTGAGGCTAACGGCTCTTCCAACTCGCCTTATTTCAGTGTATCAGTGCCTCTCAACTGACCAAAATCAGGATGAAGATGCCAGGTGACTTTCCTGTGGCTTTGATCGCAAATCAGTGGTCAAAATCTTCAGACTTAACCAAAACTCCGGTAGCAGAAGCGGAGCCTTTTTCTTTGTGTCATTTCTCATTGACAGGAAGTGACGCGATGTTCCATTGAAACACGGCACTCAAAAATCTATCAAACTGTTTTAGTACGACTTTGGTAAGCTATGAAGCCGCACCGCTTGATGGTTGTACTGTGCTTCAACATAAGAGTATTATTATGGTGTGTGTATAAGGTAAGACAAATTATCTGGCGTTTTGTTTCGTAATATTATGCAAAAGCAACTTTTCTTACCTTCTGGTACCTGCTGATCTTTATTTGGGATTTCATAAATCATGAAAATTTGCGCGCGTCCACCGTTGTAGTCCGTGGCGACACCGTATTCGATAAGCTTCTTCTTTTTCTCTATCTTCTTGTCATCCTCCACTGTTGTAATTTTTTAATATAAAGTATTAAAAAGTTCTTACTTATATCTGTCAGTAAACTCACCATGAAAGCGCTTAAACATACTGGTGAAGTGAGTTTACATTATTCAACCAAGGAACTTTAGTTATTTGAGAGTTCCGGTTGGACGGGGTTTCATGGGACACACATTTACGGCGTTGTTGTTGCACTAGTGAGTCACGGATGAGGAGATGCTGCTCCGTTGTTGATTTAATAATAAGAATAATAATAATACATTTTATTTGGTATAGCGCTTTTCAGAGCACTCAAAGATGCTTTACAGGATAATAATAATAATAATAAACATACATAATATAAAATACAGGAAATATAAAAGCAGTACATTGTAAAACACATAATAATACAGGTCAATTACAAGACAGGACATTACAAGACACAGAACACTAGTCAGATCTGAATAGGTGTGTTTTGAGAGGGCTTTTGAATGTGGGAAGGTCTGGGCAGTCACGGATGGGTTTGGGAAAAGTGTTCCAGAGGGTGGGAGCAGCGATGGAGAGGGCTCTGTCACCCTGAGTGGTGGAGAGAGGAGGTTGGCATCAGAGGAGCGGAGGCTGCGTGAAGGGGTATGGCGGTGAAGCAGGTTGGTGAGGTAGCAGGGGGCCTGGTTGTGGAGGGCTTTGTGGGTGAGGAGGAGGATTTTAAAGTGGATCCGGTGAGGAACGGGGAGCCAGTGGAGTTTCTGGAGGACTGGGGTGATGTGCTCACGGGAGCGGGTGTGGGTGAGCAGGCGCGCGGCAGGGTTTTGAATGTATTGGAGTTTATTGAGAATTTTGCAAGATGAGCCGTAGAGGATGCTGTTGCAGTAGTCAAGTCTGGAGGTGATGAAGGCATGGATCAGGGTTTCAGCGGCAGAGAAGGAGAGGGATGGACGGAGACGGGCAATATTTTTAAGGTGGAAGAAAGCAGTTCTTGTGATGTGGTTGACATGTTGTTGAAAAGAGAGGTTATTGTCCAGAATGACTCGGAGGTTGCAGATGTGAGTGAATGGTGACAGAGTGGAGTTGTCGACAGAGAGGTGGAAGTTGTGAGCAGTTTTGGTGAGGGTTTTGGGGCCGATGATGAGCATGTCAGATTTGTCACAGTTGAGTTTGAGGAAGTTGGAGTGCATCCATGATTTGATTTCAGTGAGGCAGTCGGTCAGGGTGGAGAGAGTTATGGAGGAGATGGATTTTGTGGAGATGTATAGCTGGACATCATCTGTGTAGCAGTGGAATTGGAGGTGATGGCGGCGGATGATGTTACCGAGGGGGAGCATGTACAGGATGAAGAGAAGTGGACCAAGCACCGAACCCTGGGGGACACCTTGTGACAAAGGGGCAGTGGAGGATGTGCCGTTGTTTATACTGATGTATTGTTGTCTGTTAGTGAGATATGACCTTAACCAGGAGAGGGCAGGGAAAGGACGATGGTGTGGCTGATGGTGTCAAAAGCTGCTATGAGGTCAAGGAGGAGGAGGATACTGAGGTGGCCGGTGTCTGAGGAGAGGAGGAGGTCATTGGTGACTTTGAGAAGGGCTGTTATAGTTCTTTGACGTGCGCGGAAGCCGGATTGAAATGGTTCGAACAGATCGTTGGTAGTGAGGTGAGTTTTGAGTTGAGTGGCGACGGCAGGTTCCAGTATTTTGGACAGGAAGGGAAGATTGGAGATGGGCCGGAAGTTGCTCATGGTGTCAGGGTTGCGTCCAGGTTTTTTGAGGATGGGGGTGGCAGCGGCCAGTTTTAGGGTGTCAGGGACTAAGCCAGAGTTGAAGAAGGAGTTGATGATGTTGATGATGAGTGGGGAAATGGGTGGGAGACTGTTTTTAACCAGAGTGGATGGGATGGGGTCCAGAGCACAGGTGGAGTTTTTCATGCCCACCATGAGTTTGGATAGCTGTGTTGGGGAAACAGGAGAGAAGTGAGACAGGGGCAGAGCGGTGCAGGGGGGGGGGGAGTGGCGGTTGCTGTAAATCAGGGGTGCTCACACTTTTTCTGCAGGCGAGCTACTTTTCAATTGATCAAGTCGTGGTGATCTACATCATTCATATATATAATTTATATTTACTTATTTATGAAATATATGTTTTTGTTAACAAGTTAAAGGTGTTTAATGATAATACAAGCATGTTTAACACAGATAGTTAAGATTGTTAATAAATTAAAGGTGTTTAATGAAAATACAAGTATGTTTAATACATATAGTTAATATTGTTAACAAGTTAAAGGTGTTTAATGATAATACAAGCATGTTTAACACATATAGTTAATATTGTTAATAAGTTAAAGGTGTTTAAAGATAATGCAAGCATGTTTAACACATATAGTTAATATTGTTAACAAGTTAAATATGTTTAATGATAATACAAGCATGTTTAACACATAGTTAATATTGTTAATAAATTAAAGGTGTTTAATGATAATACAAGAATGTTTAACACATATAGTTAATATTGTTAACAAGTTAAATGTGTTTAAAGATAATACAAGCATGTTTAACACTTATAGTTAATATTGGTAATAAGTTAAAGGTGTTTAAAGATAATACAAGCATGTTTAACACATATAGTTAATATTGTTAACAAGTTAAAGGTGTTTAAAGATAATACAAGCATGTTTAACACATATAGTTAATATTGTTAACAAGTTAAACGGGTTTAATGATAATACAAGCATGTTTAACACGCATAGTAATATTGTTAATAAGTTAAAAGTGTTTAGAGATAATACAACCATGTTTAACACATATAGATTACTTTCTTTCATGAAGACAAGAATATAAGTTGGTGTATTACCTGACTTGCATTGATTGGAATCAGACAGTGGTGCTGATAACGTCCGCATTTTCGAATGGAGGAGAAAAAAAGTCCTCCTTTCTGTAATACCACATGAAAGTGGTTGGTTTTTGGCATCTTATTTATCCAGCTTCCGTACTCCTTTGTATACGCTTTACAAGAAATACATTGTCGGCAAACTCCGTAGCTTGCTAGCTTGTGCACGCCAGCTTTCTGAGACTCTTATTTTGTTAGCGCAGGCAGGATGAAGAAGCGCTTTTAGTGTGCAACTGTGCAGTCGGTTTTTGGAGTTTTGATGACAGGTACGGCGCCAGAGTATGTTGAAATAAGGATGTTTCTCGCCTTCCTGTCGGTAATTTTAATTAGCTGGCAGCAGCCAGCGTCATCTCAGAAGACCTTCGGGTGCCGTGAATGTCAATCAAGTGACGAAAGTGACGTCATAGTGAAGATATATGATCGTTCATTTTTAGGACTATTTTTTTAATGCCTGGCTGGTGATCGACTGACACCCTCCACGATCGACCGGTAGCTCGCGAGCAACGTAATGAGCACCCCTGCTGTAGATGGTGTCTATTTTGTTTTGGAAGAATGATAGAAAGGCGTTGCATTTGGTAGTGTTGAAGATGTTTGAGATGTTGTCAGTAGGTTTGAGGAGTTTATTTATTGTGGAGAAGAGAGCTTTGGGGTTGGTAGAGCCAGAGTGTATGAGGTCGGAGTAGTAGGTGGATCGAACAGAGTTGAGGGCATCTGTGTATTGGTGGAGGTGATCAGTGTAGGCTTGGTGATGGACAGTTAAACCAGTTTTCTTTCCAGTTGGCATTTGCGGGATTTCATTAAATGCAGTTCAGGGGTGTACCAGGGTACTGAGTGTGTGAAGGTGATGATTTTGGTTTTGATGGGAGCTAACTGGTCAAGACAGGAGGAGAGTGTGTGATTGTAGAAGTTCACCAGGTCAGAGGGGTTGTCAGGTAGCGGGGGAGCGGAGGCCGATATCATGGTGGTGAGGGAGGCTGAGAAAGCAGAGGGGGAGATGGATTTGATATTCCGGAAGGATATTTTGCGTGAGTCTTTGGGAGGGGGGACGGGGATGTGGATGTCCATAATTATAGCCAGGTGGTCTGAGATGTTGATGTTAAGACTGAAGAGGTGATCTATTGTGAGGCAAGAGGAGCAGACGAGATCTAGAGTGTGACCACGGGTGTGAGTGGGGAATATGACATGTTGTGTGAAGTTGAGACAGTGTAGGAGATCCAGGAACTCAGAAGCAGGTTTATTATTTGTGTCGTTGACATGAAAATTGAAATCACCCAGGAGGAGAACAGATGGGGAGATGGCACAAAGCTGGGTCAGAAAATCTGGAAAATCTGAGAGAAAGGAGGGGTTTGGCTTGGGGTGTGGGGCGATAAATGACAGCGGCGACTAGAGGAGTGGGACCAGAGAGTTTGAAGGCAGTGGGTTCAAATGAGAGAACGTCAGGAATGGAGATGGAGGTTGTTTGTCCTTTCTATAAACTGTAGCAACTCCACCTCCCCGCCCCTCAGGGCGAGCCTTCTCCATGTATGTGAAATTGGGGGGAGTGGTTTGGTTTAATAAGAAGTAGTCCAGGGGGTTGTGCCAGGTTTCAGTTAAACAGAGGAAATCAAGATTATTGTCCGTTATAAATTCATTGAGAAACAGGCTTTTATTGTTGAGTGAGTGTGTGTTGAGAAGAGCCAATTTCAGGCACTGTTGCTTTGTGATTGGCTGAGAGGATCGGGGGAGTGGACGGAGGTTGAGCAGGTTGACGTGTGGTTTGTTGTGGTGACGTAATGAAGAAGGCTGAGGATGAGAGGACCAGAATGAGGGGATGGAGTTTGGCGACGTGTAGTTGTAGGTAAACATGTGACCAGAGCGACTGTGTGGAGGATTGTGATGCCAGGGTGCACCAGATGAAGGTCACGGGCGGCGGTGAAGGTCCGAGGTGAAGTGGAGCGGTGGCATGGTCCGGGTGAAGAGGGGTAGCAGGATGCCAACGCTAATGCTAGCTAGCGTTGAGGAGCGTCGGGAATGGAGGAGCAAGGGGCAGCCAGGGAGTAGCAAGAGGAGGAATATCCACAGCATGCTACGTCCACTTCTTGAGGTGAGTGTGTTTGAGGTTGTAGTGGTGACTGGGGAGAGAAAAAGAACAGCGGTGTTGTGTTCACTAATGCATTGAGTTAACCATACAGTTATTTCAGTTGCATTGTACAGCCTCTAGGTGGCGTAGTGAGTCAGACGGAGGAGATGCGGTGAGGTGAGGAGAGAAGAAGAATGTAATGTAGGTAAATACAGGGACGGAAATAAAGATGCTGACTGGAAAGTAACACGTTCGTGTTGGTTATTACTACACACCCAACATAAAAGTGGCAACGAGGATAAACAAATAAAAGAATGGCTTTACTCGGTTTACAACCGCCCTCTGCGTTCCTGGAGTGCCGGGAGAGCCGAAGATTACGTTCGAGGATTGGAGGAAGCTATTCGACAACTTCTTGCTAGCAATCGGAGGTCAAGAATTTTCCGCGGAGAGGAAAAGAGCCCTGCTGATTCACTGTCTGGAAACAGAAGGACAAAGGTTGTACAATACCTTGCCGCTTACTGAGGATACCTACAGTGGTAGCTTACTGGCTTTGCAAACATTCTTCACCCTGAAAGTCAACGTGGTCGCGCAGAGGTACCGTTTTCGGCAGCGCGCTCAAGCTATGGGTGAGTCAACGGATCACTATGTGGCAGCGCTGCGTGGGCTAGTGAAAACGTGCAATTTCAGTGCAATGGAAAATGAAATGATATGTGATCAGATAGTGGAGAAAATGTGTGTGCCTCGTATGATAGTTTAATAACTTATAAACGCATGCTTACCTTAGCTAAAGCTAAATATTACTCAAATCTCATCCGCCTCGGCGCAGTGAGTCAGACGGAGGAGATGCGGCGAGGTGAGGAGAGAAGAAGAATGTAATGTAAGTAAATACAGGGACGGAAATAAAGATGCTGACTGGAAAGTAATGCGTTTGTGTTGGTTATTACTACACACCCAACATAACAAGCGGTGACCAGTAAAAGAGTCGTGGAATAGAGGTGGTAGCTTGTTTGTTGCTGTTAGCTTGTTTGACGTTAGCCGAATAGTGCAGAGCGGAACTTACTCACGAGAGCTCCGATAGGAGCCCGCAGCGGATAGTAGACAGATTAAAACAGCAGACAGGGACCGAGCGTTGTCTCGAAACTTACCGACACAGTATGGGCCTGCTGCGATGGAAGAACCTCCGGTAATTTCACTGCAGCCTGGAAGTTGTTGTTGTACATCAGGCTCCACTCCTTCGACATGGCAAGAGTGGTTCAAAAGTCTCTCACAAAGCGCAAAAAGATATTACCTTGCTGTACTTCAATTGGGTGGGCGTGGTCGAGGTGGGACGGGAGCGTGGTTGGGGGCGTGGCTAAAAGGAGAGGAGTATATTTACAGCTAGAATTCACCAAGTCAAGTATTTCATATATATATATATATATATATATAAATATATATATATATATATATATATATATATATATATATATATATATATATATATATATATATATATATATATATATATATATATGTATATATATATATATATATATATATATATATATATATATATATATATATATATATAGATTGTAGCTGAGATAGGCTCCAGCGCCCCCCACGACCCCAAAAGGGAATAAGCGGTAGGAAATGGATGGATGGATGGATATATATATATATATATATATATATATATATATATATATATAAATAAAATAAATACTTGAATTTCAGTGTTCATTTATTTACACATATACACACACATAAGTCTCATCTACTCATTGTTGAGTTAAGGGTTGAATTATCCATCCTTGTCACTATTTTTCTAACCATGCTGAACACCCTCTCTGATGATGCATTGCTGTGTGGCACGCACAAAAGTGCTTTTATCAAATGCACTAGAGTCTGGAATCTTCAATCTCTCCCTAGCATGGCCCAAAACCGGTCAATCTTTGCTTCCTGAGGAAGATCTTCACTGCCAAGCACTTGGTTGTCCACTACTTCTTCCCGGAGGCTATCCAGGTCCAATCGCAGCTGCGGCTTGGAACTTACAAGCATATTTCTTCATCTTACTCGTCGTCGGCGTCGCTATGGCTGCATCTTCCTCGTTCTTCTGCTTCGTCTCCTTGTTGTGTGCGCAGTTGTGCACTGCACTCTCTAAAAGCCGTAGATGTTATTGTCCCATATGCATGTACAATAGATGGCAGTATTGTCCTGTTTAAGAGTGTCACAACTGTAATAGAGTGATCTATCAATCAATCTATCTATCTATCAAGAGGGACAGAGACAGCGCACAGTGCATGTGGATCACATGTTACCATGGCGAGAAAACATGGAGAGCTGTTTACGGCAGACAAACTGCTTTACGGTAGACGGTGTGTTGTTACCGCGCTGGGAGGACGTTAATGAAACTGCTTAACAATAAACCCACATAAGAAACCAAGAACTCGCCCTTGATCATTCTACAGTTATAACCTGATTGGGCAGGCACGCTGTTTATATCGTGGGAAAGCGGACGTGAAAACAGGCTGTTGACACGTCACTCAGGTCCGCATGGAGCTGGAGGGGGCGTGGCCTCCAGCTCCATCTGAATTTCGGGAGATTTTCGGGAGAAAATTTGTCCCGGGAGGTTTTCGGGAGAGGCGCTGAATTTCAGGAGTCTCCCGGAAAATCCGGGAGGGTTGGCAAGTATAAGCCTAAGCAGGGAAGCCCAGACTTCCCTCTCCCCAGCCACTTCGTCCAGCGCTTCCCGGGGGATCTCGAGGCGTTCCCAGGCCAGCCGGCAGACATAATCTTCCCAACGTGTCCTGGGTCTTCCCCGTGGCCTCCTACCGGTTGGACATGCCCTAAACATCCTGACCAGATGCACAAACCACCTCACCTGGCTCCTCCCGATGTGGAGGAGCAGCAGCTTTACTTTGAGCTCCTCCCGGATGGCAGAGCTTCTCACCCTATCTCTAAGGGAGAGCGGAGGAAACTCATTTCGGCCGCTTGTACCCGTGATCTTGTCCTTTCGGTCATAACCCAAAGCTCATGACCATAGGTGAGGATGGGAACGTAGATCGACCGGTAAATTGAGAGATTTGCCTTCTGGTTCAGCTCCTTCTTTACCACAACAGCGCTTTTATGTGGACTTCTGGATCTGCCTCCCGGGAGCCTTTTGGCCATGGAGACCAGCTGCTGGGTCTCTGCCACACCAGAGTCCGTTTGGAGAGACTGGAGGAGATGCAGATGAAGAGACAGGGCTGCGGAGCTAGCACTGAGCGCCGGGACGGACAGGCTTCACAGTGTCTTGGCTGAATGAGCAGGTATCAGACACCTCAGTCTCCTTAGACGCATCCTCGCTCATCCATGCGGACTGGACTCTGGCCGAGTTAGTGGGCGGCCGAGAGTGGAGTCGGCTCTCTTGGTTGCTTTGTTGGGTCTGCTCCTGTCTCTGGCCATGCTCCCTCCACCCCAGCAGACGATGGCGTGGAACACCGCAGAGGCCACCACAGTGTATATGTTTGTTTTACTTCTTATTCATTGCTGTATGTAGAAGTGGCTGGTTGCAACAGCTATGCTCTTTTAATGTCTTTAATGTCCTTTGTGTTCTTTGATGTTTGATGTTTCCCTCTTACACACATGTAAGAGGGATGTGTGGCTATGGCTATGAGTTGTTATTTCCCCCTCTCCAGGGGCCCAGGCTTAAACCGATTTTTTTTTCTACCCCTCAACCCCTATTGTTTACCTGTATCTCAGCTTTTTTTTAAGGGGCGCCGGAAGTTGGCAGACCCGTCAGCGATCCTGTTCTGTCTCCCTGTAATGTTTGTCTGATCTTGAATGGGATTGTGCTGAAAATTTAAATTCCCCTCTGGGATTAATGAAGTATTTCTGATTCTGATTACTGAAAACACCACTCCGATCCGCCTGTCGATCTCACGATCCACTCTTTCTTCACTCGTGAACAAGACTCCAAGGTGTTTGAACTCATCCACTTGGGGAAGGTCTCCTCCCCAACCCGGAGAAGGCACTCCACCCTTTTCCGGGCGAGAACCATGGGTTTCGGACTTGGAGGTGCTGATTCTCATCCCAATCGCTTCACACTAGGCAGCGAACCGATACAGTGAGAGCTGAAAATCCTGGCCAGATGAAGCCATCAGGACCACATTATCTGCAAAAAGCAGAGACCTAATCCTGCAGCCACGAAACTGGATCCACTCAACGCCCTAACTGCGCCTAGAAATTCTGTCCATAAAAGTTATGAACAGAATCATTGACAAAGGGCAGCCTTGGTGGAGTCCAACCCTCACTGTGAACGTGTCTGACTTACTGCCGGCAATGTGGAACAAGCTCTGACACTGATCGTACAGGGAGCAGACCGCCACAATCACACAGTCAAATAGCCCATACTCTCTGAGCACTCCCACAGGACTTCCCGAGAGACACTGTTGAATGCCTTCTCCAAGTCCACAAAGCACATGTAGACGGGTTGGGCACCCTGCCGAGAGTATAGAGCTGGTCCACAGTTTCACGACCAGGACGAAAACCACACTGTTCCTCCTGGATCCAAAGTTTGACTATCTGGCGTAGCCTTCCCTCCAGTACACCTGAATAGACCTTACCGGGAAGGCTGAGGAGTGTGATCCCACGATAGTTAGAACACACCCTCCGGTTCCCCTTCTTAAAGAGAGGCACCACCCCGGTCTGCCAATCCATAGGTACCGCCCTCGATGTCCACGCGATGTTGCAGAGTCTTGTCAACCAAGACAGCCCCACAGCATCCAGAGCATTAAGGAACTCCGGGCGTATCTCATCTACCCCCGGGGCCTTGCCATTGAGGAGCTTTTTAATTACCTCAGCAACCTCAGCCCCAGAAATAGGAGAGCCCACCACAGATTCCCCAGGGACTGCTTCCTCATAGGAAGACGTGTTGGTGGGATTGAGGAGGTCTTCGAAGTGTTCCCTCCACCGATCCACAACATCCGCATCGAGGTCAGCAGAACACCATCCTCAGCATACACGATGTTGACAGTGCACTGCTTCCCCTTCCTGAGGCGGCGGATGGTGGTCCAGAATCGCTTCGAAGCCGTCCGGAAGTCGTTTTCCATGGCTTCCCCGAACTCCTCCCATGTCTGAGTTTTTGCCTCCGCGACCGCTGAAGCCGCACACCGCTTGGCCTGTCGGTACTTGTCCGCTGCCTCCGGAGTCCTATGAGCCAAAAGGACCCGATAGGACTCTTTCTTCAGATTGACGGCATCCCTCATCGCTGGTGTCCACCAGCGGGTTCTAGGATTATCGCTACGGCAGGCACCAACTACCTTGCGGCTACAGCTCCAATCAGCTGCCTCGACAATAGAGGTGCGGAACATGGTCCACACGGACTCAATATCCAGCACATCCCTCGTGACATGTTCAAAGTTCTTCCGGAGGTGGGAATTGAAACTCTCTGAAAGGAGACTCTGCTAGATGTTCCCAGCAGACCCTCACAATGAGTTTGGGCCTGCCAGGTCTGTCCGGCATCCTCCCCCACTATCGCAGCCAACTCACCACCTGGTGGTTATCGGTAGAAAGGTCCGCCCATTCACCCTCTGATGTTGCCATTTCTAACATAAAGTAGTGTAAAGTTCTAACTTATATCTCGCTATGGAAGCGCTAAAAACTACCAGTGTAGTGAATTTACATTATTCAACCAAGGAACTATTGTTATTAGAGAGTTCCGGTAGGATGTTTTTTCACGGGACACATATCCGACGTTGTTATTGCACTAATGAGCCACTGACGAGGAGATGCTGCTTCGTTATTGATTTGGGTAAAGTCTGAATGTCATGAAAACAGTTTGCTCCATCTTTTGACACTTCTTCCACTCCCAGCCTTGCACGCTACACCACTACAACAAAGATGACGGAGAAATTATGTTGCCGAAGGTGAGCCACGTAAATAAGACCGCCCACAATACGGAGCATTCTGAAGCAACTGTCAGAAAGCAGCTTGAAGGTGATCTGTAAAACATAATCTTTGCAACATTTTGACCAAAGAACCCCCATTACATCTTATGTAGACCACAAGGAAGTGTTTTACATTCAGAAAAAAAAACATAATATGACCCCTTTAACGCACCATATACAAACCCCGTTTCCATATGAGTTGGGAAATTGTGTTAGATGTAAATATAAACGGAATACAATGATTTGCAAATCCTTTTCAACCCATATTCAATTGAATGCAATATGGATATGAATGCAAAAATTATTATTTTTGCAAATAATAATTAACTTTAGAATTTGCAGCCAGCAAAACTGCATGGCTGCGTGCCAAAGTAGTTGGGAAAGGGCATGTTCACCACTGTGTTACATGGCCATTCCTTTTAACAACACTCAGTACACGTTTGGGAACTGAGGAGACACATTTTTTAAGCTTCTCAGGTGGAATTCTTTCCCATTCTTGCTTGATGTACAGCTTAAGTTGTTCAACAGTCCGGGGGTCTCCGTTGTGGTATTTTAGGCTGCATAATGCGCCACACATTTTCAATGGGAGACAGGTCTGGACTACAGGCAGGCCAGTCTAGTACCCGCACTCTTTTACTATGAAGCCACATTGATGTAACACATGGCTAGGTATTGTCTTGCTGAAATAAGCAGGGGCGTCCATGGTAACGTTGCTTGGATGGCAACATATGTTGCTCCAAAACCTGTATGTACCTTTCAGCATTAATGGCGCCTTCGCAGATTTGTAAGTTACCCATGTCTTGGGCACTAATACACCCCCATACCATCACAGATGCTGGCTTTTCAACGTTGTGCCTATAACAATCCGGATGGTTCTTTTCCTCTTTGGTCCGGAGGACACGACGTCCACAGTTTCCAAAAGCAATTTGAAATGTGGACTCGTCAGACCACAGAACACTTTTCCACTCTGTATCAGTCCATCTTAGATGAGCTCAGGCCCAGCGAAGCCGACGGCGTTTCTGGGTGTTGTTGATAAACGGTTTTCGCCTTGCATAGGAGCGTTTTAACTTGCACTTACAGATGTAGCGACCAACTTTAGTTACTGACAGTGGGTTTCTGAAGTGTTCCTGAGCCCATGTGGTGATATCCTTTACACACTGATGTCGCTTGTTGATGCAGTACAGCCTGAGGGATCGAAGGTCACGGGCTTAACTGCTTACGTGCAGTGATTTCTCCAGATTCTCTGAACCCTTTGATGATATTACGGACCGTAGATGGTGAAATCATTAAATTCCTTGCAATAGCTGGTTGAGAAAGGTTTTTCTTAAACTGTTCAACAATTTGCTCACGCATTTGTTGACAAAGTGGTGACCCTCACCCATCCTTGTTTGTGAATGACTGAGCATTTCATGGAATCTACTTTTATACCCAATCATGGCACCCACCTGTTCCCAATTTGCCTGTTCACCTGTGGGACGTTCCAAATAAGTGTTTGATGAGCATTCCTCAACTTTATCAGTATTTATTGCCACCTTTCCCAACTTCTTTGTCACGTGTTGCTGGCATCAAATTCTAAAGTTAATGATTATTTGCAAAAAAAAAAAAGTTTATCAGTTTGAACATCAAATATGTTGTCTTTGCAGCATATTCAACTGAATATGGGTTGAAAATGATTTGCAAATCATTGTATTCCGTTTATATTTACATCTAACACAATTTCCCAACTCATATGGAAACGGGGTTTGTAATCCGTTGCGCCTTTTGTATGGAAATAGACCTGAATAGACCCACTCATCGGCAGTGCGCCTTATAATCCGGTGCGCCCTATGGTCCGGAAAATACGATAGTCTAAAAAGAACAATATTATAAGATGCAGTGTATGCCATGTCATTTCAAACTACTAGTTTTAATTAAATAAAAGAAAAACTTTTTTATCTGTGATTTAATTTCTTGGCCATATTTCCCAGCTCTCTCGAAAGGTTAAAAAATATATATATTTTATTGGTTTTGAAAATTAAAAATATAAAAATGGCCCCTGCCTCCAGGAATTTCCAGTGTGGGGCCCTCAGTGGAAAACGATTGGACACCCCTGATATGCATTAATACATAAATATTGTCAGGTTCTCATAATGTGAACATTTATTAAATTTGTTCACTAGAAACTCATAGAATGGTCCGTACAGATAAATGTATAAAGAAACAATATCAGGTACTTAGACTTAGACTTAGACTTAGACTTAGATTTCCTTTTTATTGTCATTCAAATTTGAAATTTACAGCACAGATAAGAACGACATTTCGTTACATAAGCTCATGGTAGTGCAATCATATTTAAAAAAAAAAAGAAGATGTCCCCAGGGGGGCATGAGGAAAAATAATGGAGAAGCACAGGATTACAAATATGGGATCAAAGTTCAGAGGATCAGTGGCGATTGAAATGGTCGTGGCTACGATTAGAGGCCAGGAGTTGGACCCGGTGTGTCGCGCACACGAGGCTAGCTGACGGATGGGGGTTTTACGCTGCTATTGTGTGAATGAAAGAGCGCCACATAATGGTGAGGCAGACCGGCTTAGAGGAGAAATGAGCACAAAGGAGGAGTGAGTGACGACTCACCAACAACAAACGGTAACCTCACTTCCGCCTGCGTGTCTGTAAAAACCAATATCATAAAGAACGGAAAGGAGCTGGCAAACTGAAAGAGAGCAGAGGAGAAGAGATGATTGGCTGAGGGAAGAGTGCCTGATTCTTGGGCCCTTGTGATTGGCTGAGAGGTATCGCCTCACCTTTAGATGAGGGTTACTGCAGTTCAGTGACATGGAGGTTTCCGTGTGGGCGTGTGTGCGTGTCACTCGTGCATGCTATTCAAATTAGCAGAAGGAAATTGCAGAATGAGCAGACATTCTGCACATTCTTCTTCCCCTACTTCCAAGATGGCGACATCATCAGACATGTGGGGACTCCACGGTTCACTATAAGAATTATTCAGTACGATTTCAGTGGAATCGTGCACTAATCCCACATCAGATACGTTCATATGAGAATGATTCAGGACGATTTCAGTGGAATCGTGCACTAATCCCACATCAGATACGTTCATGATAAGAATGATTTAGTACGATTTCAGTGTAATCGTGCACTAATCCCACATCAGACTGTGAAGAATCATTTGGAGTAATAACAATAGGGATGGGTGTTACCAAGTAAATACAGGCTCAGTATTGCCGATATTTGAACATTTCCAAGACCTTGGGCAAAATACAGCCCATTAAGATTTTCAATCAGGCCCGCCAGACGTTCTACATAATTTTTTTAGACCTCTAACATCAAAACTGTAGCCATCATTATGATGTGCAGTGCTGTTTTTAAATGACCGTAAGTCTTGAACTATAGAAAGTATTTCAATGGTCGGAATCTGCACTTTTGAGTGTTATAGGAGTTATTACAGTCATTTACAGCAGCTCAGACCAGGAACAAAGCAGAGTGGGCGGGGTTTGTTTTCAGAGCAGCCAGCCCGAAACGCGTGTGTCAGAAACAGATGCGTAAGCACACTTTTACGTGGTAATATTGTAGGTGTTTATTACACTTTGCATTCATATTTTTCTGTTTGTTTTTTGGGGTTTTTTTTGGGTTTTGCTTGATTGTCCATCCATCCATTTTCTACCGCTTGTCCCTTTTGGGGTTGCGGGGGGTCGCTGGAGCCTATCTCAACTGCATTCAGGGATCGTAAAAGAAGTAAAAGAGGAGCGACGTTCCTATGTTCTTAATATTCAGTGTTTTATTGTTCATAGTTAATATTGTAAATCCCGCTTTCTTTATTTTCATGTACATTTTGGGTGTCGCATTCATTAAACTGTAAAATTATATTCCGTATTTTTGAGGTGGTCTGTCATAACAAACATAATCGGCATTGTGACTTTTGGTATTAGTGTTCCTGAAAAAAAGGGACCCAAACACACATACTGTACAGCAGATTTTTACAGCTAAATGTGTATATATCATTTATAGACACATATACCTTGACCCCCCAGACACATTTTTTTCTCTCAAAATATTTGCCCAGCTCTGACTTACTGACATAAATTTTGTTATTATTCGTTGAACATAAGACAAGGATTTTAGGCAAACAAGGGCTTTAATTAGGGCTGTCAAAAGATACAAATATTTAATCTGGATTAATCATATTTTGTCCATTGTTAGCTTGTAATTATTCGCGATAATCGCAGATCGATAGAAGTTTTTTTAATAAGAGTATCTAAACCGCACTTTTTTGTAATATTGCCCATCATTCATAATCCTTATGCAAGACAACAACTCATATATATTTTTTTTTTCTGCATTCTAATTTGTGATATACGGCAAGTATGAGGTGGGTAACAATGCAGGGAGTACACTATTCCGCCCATAAAGCCCTACAAAACCATCCAGAAACCACCAACAGGGCTCCATTTTAATGTCGTGACCTGAATATTAACCAAGTATTTGTCATAATCCGTTGCCCGGATCATGTTTTGTTTAGCTAAAGACTCCCATAATTCTGTTTCAGCACCCTTGGGTTTGTGTTTTTTTGGTTGCCATTGGTGCTGATTATTTTCACCTGTCTCTGATTAGTGTTCGGGACGCTCACTTGCTGCTGGGCACTAATCAGAGAGCTATTTATTCCTGCTTTTCGCCACACTCATGCTGGCTGTCTTGTTTGCTGCATGTAACAAGTTACGTGTGTTCACCGTTTGATTCCGGAGCAAAGCTTCGCCATTTCTTTGCTTGTTTTCCATGCTAAGCTTTCCCGTTAGCTTTTCCATAGCTACCTGTGCTATCGGCACGCTCTCCTGTATTTTTGGATTTTGCCTGATTTATAAAAAATAAATCATTGTTTTACCTGCACGCTGCCTCCAGAGTTTCGCCTGCTTCGTTGGGAAACGATCCGCACATTAACATGCAACCCCGCCGTAACAGTATTAGCGATACTGTTATTATAAGGGCAAACGCAGAGGAACTTCTTTTAGCAGCGCTAACTAGCTTATGCTGCTATGACATACTGAGCTGCTGCATCGCCTCTGAGTTGATGGAAGTTAATTCTAGATTATAAATCTTGCCTCTCACCTGGATAGTAGAAGGTTGTGGACATAAACCGAAAAGCTGGTCAACTTTGACATTCAACTTAGACCAAAAGACAGCAAGAAAGACACGAAAAGACTTGTTTTTGTTTTTGGTAAAAACCTGCATGAGGATAATGATGAATTCGTCATCTAAATGGGAAGATATAAACATCACATCAGTCTGCATCCCAGTGAGAGCGGACAGTGTACAGTAAGAGATTGTTTTATTATGTTCCTAGTTTGTATTTCTTGTTCAGCACTTAGCAATGCTGCTACATGCTGCATCTGTTTAGCACACAGCTTATAAAACTTGAAGCTCATCCTCCTTATATTCAGGCTCAAAACAAAAGTTCCTGGATCATCATGAATGATGAATGAATGAATGGGTTATACTTGTATAGCGCTTTTCTACCTTCAAAGTACTCAAAGCGCTTTGACAGTATTTCCACATTCACACACACATTCACACATTGATGGCGGGAGCTGCCATGCAAGGCGCTAACCAGCAGCCAGCAAGGGGTGAAGTGTCTTGCCCAAGGACACAACGGACGTGGCTAGGATGGTAGAAGGTGGGGATTGAACCCCAGTAACCAGCAACCCTCCGATTGCTGGCCCGGCCACTCTACCAACTTCGCCACGCCGTCCCCTTTGTCCCAAAGTAGTCTTTGATGTGTCTGATAAAGCCTGCCATGAATAGTCGTTGTTTGTTGTTGGAGGAAATAGCCACACGTCTGTGAAATTAATACACCTTTGCTCAAAATGATCAAAATACATAAATATTACATGTTATTATGAATGTGCTTGTGACCACATTACATATATACTTACCAGTGACGTGCAGACACTAGAGGCAGGTGACGCGGGGCCTCACCTGCCATCATGGAAAGAAAAAAAATGTAAAAAGAAAAACAATTAATTAAATTGTTATATGTATCCAGTGATTATACTATAAAGTTATTTTCCATTTAACTTCACCAGTTTTAGATTATTTTTATTCAAAATCGCTGAATTTTCACATTTGCCGTTCAAATACTGAGAAGAGACGGTGCGGTGAACAGCAGCCAGTTGAGGCACGTCACTCAGTGCCTCAACATGGATTCCGGACTCGGCTAACTGCTAGCCTGCTGTGCAGTGAGACTGTATTGCTATATGAATTATATTATACATTTCCATAGTTTAGTTAGCTGAGGTATATAATGTACAGTGTATTTTGTCAACAACTGTATGTGTGCAACGTATTTCTTGTGCTGAGCGATCATTAAACGGCTGCAAAAGACGCACTGGCTGAGGCTCCAGTAATCCTGCCTCCTGCACCCCCGCCGTAGATTGCAACCCCTGACGGGAGTGTTATATCAACTAAAGCCCACACTTAAACTTTCCACGTGCAAGATTGAATCTATTTAAAAAAGTTATTTCATAAGAAGCCAAAAAGTGCAAAAACAATCATGTTCGTGTTGGAGGAGTTGTGAATGACTGCAGGGCCACAACATTATGTACACCTGCAGACTGCAGGTGTATCTAATTCACAACTCCTCCAACACGGACTATATTGTTTTTGCACTTTTTGGCTTCTTATTAAATAACTTTTGTAACCTATTTTCATGGGCTTTCCTCTTTGTGATGTTAAGTTCCTGTTATGCGTTGTTATACAGTATATGCCTTGAGCTCTTATTTTGAAGGCGCTAAGAGCGGAAGTGATGACACGGAGTGGAGCGGAGGTTTTTGAAAGAAGGTAAATAAAGTGGTCCTCGTGTAAACTGGAGCCTCCGTGTTTGTTATTTTGTAGTTTCATACAGTATAGGCGACATTTATAAACCCTCGGTTACACTTTTTTAAATAGATTCAATCTTGCACGTGGAAGGATTAAGTGAGGGCTCTAGTTGATATAACACTCCCATCAGGGGTGCATTAATCCAGCACAACAGCGGCGCATGGACTTAATTAATAAGTAAAGGTAAGACCATAATCACGTTTTTTTTTTATTAAATGTGCTTTTTTGTGTGCTACAGTTTGTATGTGTAAAGTTAAAGTTAAGTTAAAGTACCAATGATTGTCACACACACACTCGGTGTAATGAAATGTGTCCTCTGCATTTGACCCATCCCCTTGTTCACCCCCTGGGATGTGAGGGGAGCAGTGGGCAGCAGCGGCGCCGCGCCCGGGAATACTTTTTGGTGATTTAACCCCCAATTCCAACCCTTGATGCTGAGTGCCAAACAGGGAAGAATGCTGGTATGAGCTTTTAAACATAACCCGTTAACATAACTCAAATGGTGAATAAGATGCTCTTTAGGGTTCATATGTTTGTAAATCTGACTGTGATGAAGTCAGTGCCTCACCAGCCATCAACCTCACCGCACGTCACTGATACTTACAGTGTGTTTATAAAACCTTGATGGAGGTTTTTGGAGTTTTTTTTTTAAAGCATTTTAAAAGGTGGATAAGAGCGACTCCCCTTGACTCCAGGACTTTTGCTAACTTGTTTAGTTAGAATGCAGGAAAAATAAATATGTATTTTTGTGGATTGTGAATGATGTGCAAAATAAATAAAAAAGTGCAGTTCCCCTGAAGCAGCATACACATGCAAAGACAATTGATACTCGATTATTTTATGTCTTATAAGATTTTCTTGTGGTCTGAACTGTTTAAGAGTGAAATTGTCCTGATACTTGGCTCTGAAACAGGTTAAGGAGGCAATCACAAATATCAAAGGTGTTCAGTATTTACGATCAAAATGCCTGTGAGGAACAAGAGTGAAAATGCAAACATAGGGAAACCTGAGCAGAACTATTTTCTGCAGGTTAAGTGCCAGGAAGTTGCAGTTGTGCACTAAAGCAGTGGTCACAAAGTTTTTTGAGCCCAAGATCCCTGATCTCAGCCTAAAAATAAAGCAAGATCTACCCCTGTGTCAACTATGTTTTGTGTGTGTGTGTGTGTGTGTGTGTGTGTGTGTGTGTGTGTGTGTGTGTGTGTGTGTGTGTGTGTGTGTGTGTGTGTGTGTATTTATATATACATTATATATGTATATTCTGCTCTTGCTTTTGCTGGTTAGCTTAGCAGATAGCTAACATGATATAATCCTCGATGAAAAAAGAGTCCCAAGCGTCTGTAGTGTAGTTTAGGTCTTTTTAGTGAAGGATCAATCGTATATTTTATAAAACTGTGAACAAAAACACATAAACAAACATTTTATATTCAGCATATGTCTATATACAACAGGGGTGGGCAATTAATTTTTACCGGGGGCCGCATGAGCAACCCGAGCACTGCTGGAGGGCCACACTGACAATATTTCAATTAAATTTTGCTTAAATTATTTTTGATATACCGTAAGATAAATAATAATAATAATAATATAATATTTTCATTTAACGTAACTTATCTTTATACAAAAGCAGATGGCTTTTGATGGTTTTATTTTTAACACTTTCTTACACAACACTTCCTGATGTGTAATACAATGCAAAAATTTTAATTTCTGTCACTTTATCCTGCATCCTCTTTGTTGGTGATTGGCGAAGAAGGAGGAAGCGTTGCCGTTGCGGAAATGAGGAGCGAGGATAGACGTGCGAATGGAAAGAACGAGATAAGTTGAGCTGTGTTAGTATAGGTTGCTCAATAAAAGTTTAAAAAGAGCATCAGACTTGGTGTGCACTTCTTCTGGACGCTACAATTGGTGTCAGAAGTGGGATGAAATGCCTCCCAGTTCGCCTTGCCATCAAACCTGGGAGTCTTCATTGAGGGCGGAATTCCCCCATGCCAAAACAGCGTGCGATGCACCTGTAGACATTGCCCCTCTCCTTCCTCCCTCTCTCTCTCTCTCTTTGGGACAATCTCCACACGTCTGGGATTCACACAGACATCTGCAGTCGCTGCCGGCACCTTAAGTCCCCACTCATTGTCATCACCACCGAAGACCTGGTAGCTTTGACCTTAGAAGCGGGTGCAGGCAACCTGTGGCTCAGGTGGATGACTAGCATGGCTAAGAGCCAAAACCTGGGTGACTGTGTTGCTTGTTCCGCTGGATGTCCCTTTCTCCACACTTACCCCGCCCCTTTTAAGTTGACTGACACAAATGGCTCAAACTGTCTTATCTCCTTGTTTTCTGAACCCACGCCGCCAGGTTGCGATTTTTTGGCTCGTGTGTACCCTCCTGTTGACAATTCCACCCGACTTCATCCCTTTGTGGCCCAAAAACTGAATTACATGTGTTTTCAATTCACAGGACCCTCTTCGTCCCCCAACAAATTGGGTGACATTAACCCTTCCTGGTGCACCACACTGATAGATGGCTCAAGGATAGGCCCTTTGGCACGAGCTGACTTATTCTGGTATTGTGGGGAGCAGAGATTGTACATTAGAATCCCGACGTCAGCCGATGGGCTTTGTGCTATGGTTAGACTGGTGACACCATTCACCCTAGTGGGTACCAAATTAACACCCCTTGGAACTCCTGTTTCAGCGGCCTCTCTAACTTCCCGCCGACGCCACCATGTTTTATCTCGGAGGAGTGTAACAGGCTCCTTTGTTTGATGAGAAACCCTGGTGGTGTTTACTTTGATGCAATTGGACAACCAAGGGGGTCCCCTCACAACATAAATTGTGGTGTGAATCCTGTGCAGGTTTTGAGAACCTTCCTATCATTGGTGCTATTTTCCCTGTGACTGCTACTAACAATGTAGAACGCATTACTATGTTTTTTATAATCTGTTGAGACTGACCAATCTGACTCGTGACGCTGTTACTGAAGTTTCCGGTGTCTCTGACCCCTTCAAAGATTGGCTCCAAGGCACCTTTGGCAGGTGGACTGACCTAATTAAGTCTGCCCTGATCTCCGTTGGAGTTTTCTTGGCCAACATAGCCTCATGCGGTTGCTTTATCGCCCCTTGTGCTAGGTCTCTATGCACCCGCATCATCGTTAGAGCTGTAGAAGGTCAACCCCACCCTGTTTCTGGGTTTGCTATGTCACTGAAGGGGGTCAAGCAAAGTGGTGACTTTCGAGAAATGCTGGTTTCCTTCCCTGACATACTCCCTCCATGTATCTCCCATGTAGCTATGCTTCTATTTTACTACTAGCTTGCTTAAAAAGGGGCGTGCTTTAGAAGTGTTGTACTAGTGATGAAGATCTTTATAGAAGATCTTGAAGGGGGAATTGGCGGAGGCAGATATTTTACATATATCCATATTTAAGTGTTACTTCTTTATTTTCATAGTCATATTACAAAACAGCTAGTGTTCTTCCAGTTGTTCTCTTTTGGTTGTCTGCAAGTACGGTGTGTGTCAACCTTGAGCTCGGAATGCAGGGAGTAGCAATACTCCTTTCTCTTAACTTATCCTGTCCTGTCTCTTCTCAGAGTAGAACAATTGACTTGTGTATTAGGGTGGGGGCGGGGGACATATTGAAGAACACAGCACTTCCGTAGGGTTTTCAGCAGTGACATGCAGTCACTAGAGGCGCCTCACCTGCCATCATGGAAAGAAAAAAAATGTAAAAAGAAAAAAAAAAAATTTAATTGTTATATGTATCCAGTGATTATACTATAAAGTTATTTTCTATTTAACTTCACCAGTTTTAGATTATTTTTATTCAAAATCGCTGAATTTTGACATTTGCCGTTCAAATACTGAGAAGAGACAGTGCGGTGAACAGCAGCCAGTTGAGGCACGTCACTCAGTGCCGCAACATGGATTGCGCAATGACTCGGCTAACTGCTGGCCTGCTGTGCAGTGAGACTGTATTGCTATATGAATTGTATTATACATTTCCATAGTTTAGTTAGCTGAGGTATATAATATACAGTGTATTTTGTCAACAACTGTATGTGTGTAAAGTATTTCTTGTGCTGAGCGATCATAAAACGGCTGCAAAAGACGCACTGGCTGTGGCTCGCCTCCTGCACCCCCGCCGTAGAATTGTTGTATCAACTAAAGCCCACACTTAAACTTTCCACGTGCAAGATTGAATCTATTTAAAAAAAAATATTTCATAAGAAGCCAAAAAGTGCAAAAACAATAATGTTGGTGTTGGAGGAGTTGTGAATGACTGCAGCAACATTAGATACACCTGCAGACTGCAGGTGTACCTAATTCACAACTCCTCCAACACGAACATTATTGTTTTTGCACTTTTTGGCTTATTTTATTCAATAACTTTTGTAACCTATTTTCATGGGCTTTCCTTTTTGTGATGTTAAGTTCCTGTTATGCGCTGTTATACAGTATATGCCTTGAGCTCTTATTTTGAAGGCGCTAAGAGCGGAAGTGATGTCACGTTGCGGAGGTTTTTGAAAGAAGGTAAATAAAGTGGTCCTCGTGTAAACTGGAGCCTCCGTGTTTGTTATTTTGTAGTTTCATACAGTATAGGCGACATTTATAAACCCTCGGTTACACTTTTTTAAATAGATTCAATCTTGCACGTGGAAAGTTTAAGTGAGGGCTTTAGTTGCGGCGCATGGACTTAATTTCTAAGTAAAGGTAAGACCATAATAATGTTTTTTTTATTAAATGTGTTTTTTTGTGTGCTGTATGTGTAAAGTTAAGTTAAAGTACCAATGATTGTCACACACACACTAGGTGTAATGAAATGTGTCCTCTGCATTTGACCCATCCCCTTGATCACCCCCTGGGAGGTGAGGGGAGCAGTGGGCAGCAGCGGCGCCACGCCTGGGAATCATTTTTGGTGATTTAACCCCCAATTCCAACCCTTGATGCTGAGTGCCAAGCAGGGAAGAATGCTGGTATGAGCTTTTAAACATAACCCGTTAACTGCTGTCAATCAAATGGGTTGTACTTGTACTTGTATAGCGCTTTTCTACCTTCAAGGTACTCAAAGCGCTTTGACACTACTTCCACATTTACCCATTCACACACACATTCACACACTGATGGAGGGAGCTGCCATGCAAGGCGCTAACCAGCACCCATCAGGAGCAAGGGTGAAGTGTCTTGCTCAGGACACAACGGACATGACGAGGTTGGTACTAGGTGGGGATTGAACCAGGGACCCTCGGGTTGCGCACGGCCACTCTCCCACTGCGCCACGCCGTCCCCATGGTGAATAAGATACTCTTTAGGGTTCATATGTTTGTAAATCTGACTGTGATGAAGTCAGTGCCTCACCAGCCATCAACCTCACCGCACGTCACTGGTTTTCAGACCAGTTTAGCTGCGTTAGTGAAAGCTTCTGTACTGGATTGGTCTCACGTTTATTTTCAAAGCTTTGAAAATAAATCACAAAATACTCATTCTGTCTGGTGGTCAAAGAACTCAGCTTATGTGTCATCAAAAGAACTTGGGAGTGACCAGCAACTTAAATTCCCTGGGAGGAACATCTGGTCCAAAACGCAACACCAGGTACAGCCTTTGTCCTGCAAGTGAGCTTTCAACTCCGGGTCTTCAAAGTTTATTTGCAGTTCTCTCCAAGCTCCAATGAAGTTTGTGCCTTTATCGGAACGCAGAAGTCTCACAGGCCCTCTGATGGTGGTGAATCTCCCTAAGGCATTAATGAAACTGGAGGTTGACATCGTCTCTATGAGCTCGATGTGTACCGCTCGTGTACTCAGACAGGTGAACATGACTGCCCAGCGTTTATTCTCTGCATATCCACCTCTTGTCTTGCGCACTGAGATGGTCCAAGGCCCAAAGACGTCAAGTCCAACGATCGTGAAAGGAGGATTCAAGTTAAGTCTATCCACAGGTAAGTTGGACATTTTCTGTTCTTCAAGCTTTCCTCTCATTCTTTTGTTTATCACACTTGACACAAGTCTCTTACTTCCTGTTATCCACAGTCCAGCTGTCCAAACTGCGCCTTCAGTGAAGTGTCTGCCTTGATGGGCCACTTGCTCGTGGTAGTATCGTACCAGCAAGGTAGATATGTGATTGTCTTTTGGAAGAAGGATCGGATGCTTTTCTTCCCAGGTCATGTCTGCTGATGAAGTCCGACCTCCGACTCTCAGCAATCCTTCATCGTCAAGGATGGGATCCAAACTCTTGAGCGGACTGTGTCGAGACAACTCTTCACCCTTTGCTCGGCTTTTCATTTCCTCTTTGTACACATCTTGTTGTGTTGTTTTCAATATGACCAGTCTTGCTTGACTGAGTTCATCTTTTCTCTGGATACAGTCTGAAGTTTTCCAGAAGACTCTAGCCTTTTGGACAAGCTTGGCTATTGCACGAGTAAGAGATTTCCAGCTGGAGAATCTTTCAAACCGGTGAGAGCCAAGAAGTCCACCTGTGGCTTTCGTAGCATAGGTTGAAACTTGAGGGCGAACTTGTACATCAGTCTCAGGATGCAGAAGGTTAAATACCTCTGGCTGTGGAACTTCATCCACTTCTGGATTTCTTAGAAAAGCCGGACCTGTCAGCCAGTTGGTATCTGGTAGGAGAGCCGCTGAGACGGACCTAGATCTGTGATCTGCAGGATTAAGTTTGATGTTGATGTAGTGCCATTGCTCTGGGGTAGAGGATCTTCTTATTCTTGTCACTCTGTTTGCCACGTAGACATAGAAGTTTCTGGACGCATTATGTATGTAGCCCAGTACGATCTTGCTGTCTGTGGAGAACTTGACTTTGTGAATCTCTACATCGATGTCATCCATTATCATCTCTGCAATTTCCACTGCCAAGACGGCTGCACACAATTCCAAACGAGGGACAGTGTGAGCGGGACAGTGTGAGCGGGACAGTGTGAGCAGGACGTGGAGCCAGCTTGGATTTCCCCATGATAAACCCGACATGGCTGTGTCCTTCTGTATCAATTGCCCTGAGGTATGCTACAGCTGATATAGCCATAGTTGATGCATCTGAGAACACACAAATCTCTCTGTATACTGTGGAGAGCAGAGAAACAGAGATGTAGGTTCTCTGGATCTGGAGCTGCATAAGTTCCTTTAAGGAATCTTTCCAGACATTCCACTGGATTGGTTTGTCTTCTGGTAGCGGAGTGTCCCAATCATACTCTTCTGTGGAGACATCTCTCACGAGTGCCTTGCCCTGAACTGTGACAGGTGCCACGAACCCTAAGGGATCATAGAGACTGTTGACCGCTGAAAGGATTCCCCTTCTTGTAAATGGCTTTTCCTTGTCAGACACACAGACGGAGAAACTGTCTGTTTGAAGGTCCCATCTGAGGCCTAAACTGCGTTGAAGTGGTAGTGGATCAGATGTCAGGTCGAGATCCTTAAGGCCTTTGGCAAGGTCTTGTGGGGGGAAAGTATCCAAAGCAGTGTTGCTGTTAGATGCTATCTTATGTAGCCTGATGCTTGACTCTGCCAACATCTCCCTCGCATTTGACAGTACGGTGATGGTTTCCTCAGCATTGGAGAATGAGGCAAGCCCATCATCTAAATAGAAGTTCCTCATTATGAACTGTTTGGCATCTGTACAATGTTCTCTCTCTCCCTCTTCAGCTGCCCTTCTCAAGCCATAAATGGCCACAGCTAGCGAAGGGCTGTTGCCAAACACATGCACCGTCATTTGTTATTCAGTCACTGGTTTTGTGAAGTCGTTGTCTTCGAACCACAAAAATCTTAGACAGTCACGGTGTTCATTCCAGACTGTGAAACAGTAAGAAATCGGCTGTATGTTGGTGGACACTGCAACCGGCTCTCTGCGGAAGCGAATAAGGACTCCAAGAAGGGTATTATTCAGGTCTGGTCCTTTCAAGAGGACGTCGTTAAGGGAAATGCCTTCGTGTTTAGCACTAGAATCAAACATCACAGGTATTTGATCCAACTTTTGAGGGTGATAGACACCAAAGGTAGGTAAGTACCAGTACTCTTGCTTCTCCTTCAATGGTGGAGCTACCTCTGCTTGTCCTGACTCAAAGATTTTCTGCATGAACTCTGTGTATTGTTCTTTCATAACTGGCTTTCTTTCCAGTGTGCGACATAGAGATGACAGTCGTTTTGCCGCTTACTCTCTATTGTTCGGCAGACGTTGTCTTGGGAAACGGAATGGTAAAGGTGCTACCCAGGTGTTAGCATCATTCATGTAGACATTGTTGTCCATGATCTCAAGGAAGGCTTTGTCATCAATAGACCATGCTATTTTTTCATCCTCCTTTGTCCTCACAAATATGTTGATTCCAAGTTCATCAGTGTCATCTTCCAGGAGACCTGTCTCTTTGAAGACTTGATTACGTGACCTTGGTGTGTTCTTGTCGAACTTTTCTTTCACATGAATAACACTTGTACACAGACTCAGGAAAGACGTCCGTCCATTAGGTAGGACATTGGTCCAATAGACATTAATGCTGCTTGGCTTGTGGACTCCCTTCAGACATGCGTCTCCGACAATGACCCAGCCGAGGTACAATTGCTGAGCATACGGTGCATTGTTGGGTCCATTGTACTGTCTACGTACTTTGTGTACACGTAGGATGCCTCTGCCAAGAAGCATGACAATATCTGCGTTAGGATCAATAGCTGGTATTTTATCTACCACTGGCTTGAGGTGCGGATAATGATGTGCTATTTCTGCTGAGGGTATCTCTGCACGGTCATCGGGCATCATATCACACTCAATTAATGTTGGCAGTAGGATCTGTACACTGCCATCTATTGACTCTACAATGAGATTATTTGCTCGTCTTCCTGATGTTTCCATGACCCCTGCGTATGTTTTAAGGGTGTAAGGAGTGGCACCTGATCCAATGCCAAACAGGTCAAATAGCTCACTCTTGGCCAGCGACCTGTTACTCTGCTCATCGAGGACAGCATATGCTTTAACAGCTTTCTCTCGTTGATGTCATGTCTGTGATCATGTTTTGTCTAGTTATGTTTTACTTGGTTTTTGGACACTTTTTAGTTCTTGTCTTCACTCCCTTGCTTTGTCACCATAGTAACCATTAGTTTCACCTGGTTCACATCCTCATGTCACGCACCTGTCTCACGTTTTCTCATTTTGAGTCACGCACCTGTTTTCACTAATCATGTCACCAGTATTTCAGCTTGTTGTTGCCAGGCAGTCGGCCTGGTGACATTATCTATCTATTCATCCATGCTACCCATGATATTCATGTCCACCCTTGTTATTCATGCTTCATGCCATGCCACAGTAAGTGCTTTTGTTTCGTGTTCTTAGTTAATTGGCTTTGTACTAGTCTTTTGTTTTCATAGCCAAGTTTTTTTGTACTTCCGCCCTTGTGCGCGCTTTTCGTTTGTTCTTTTTGCTAGTGTTAAAATAAAAAATTTACTCACATTCATGCCTTGCCCGTGCCAACTTTCATTTGCATTCCGGGAAAACACAACCCAAGGACCACGCTTTGACAGTTAACTTGCAGGGTATACACGGACCAAGCATATTTTGAAGCATGATCGGGCCCCAACTGCATTTCCGCAAACCTCCGTACACTTTGACTTGACCTCTGGAGGCTCTTTCTCTTCTCTATCCCCGCCTTGATCTTCAAAGACAGTAGAGTTCTCTGGTTTTCTTACTGCTGGGCCAAGGTGTAAAGCAGTTGGGTGCCTATTACTGTCGCACTCTTTGCACCGCACAGTTCTATCACAGTCCTTGGCAAAGTGTCTTGTTGAGGTGCAACACTTGAAACAGATGTGTTTCTCTTTGATGTAGGCTATCCGCTGCTCTAAGCTCTTGTTGCAGAAGCCATAACATTTTCTTAGGGGATGGGGCTTATTATGTAAAGGACACACTCTGTCTGGATCTTCAACCCTTTTCTCCTCCTTGTTTTGTTTGCCTGCATCTGCTTTAGACACATCAGTTTTCCTGGTGAACACAAATTGTTTGATTTCTTTCTGTAGTTTATCCGTCCTGTTTGAACCACCCATGGTAAGCTCAACAAAGCTGGGGTCATTTCGTATCTTTGCTTGGTCTTGAATAAACTGTACAAAGATGAAAGGTGAAAAGGAGGATATCGAACCCGAAAGTCTTCCTTATATTTCGAGCCAAATGATATCCACTTCTCCTGAAGGTAGGGAGCTTCTGCGCTATAGGATTGACTCCCCGGGTGTGTTGAGGTAAGAAAGTCCAGGTAGGAATCCATCTCTTCTTGCTGCTTCCAGCTCTAGCAATAGATCTCCTAGTTCCTGTAATTTTTGGTTATCCTTATTTGCAATCCTTGGAAATTCATCCAACCTCTTCAACATAGCATCTTCAATGATTTCAGCTGACCCATAGCATTCCTCCAGCCTCCTCCACAACATTGAGAGTCCTTCTTTAGCGTCATGGATGTGGGCTGAACGGATTTGTTTGGCCAACTCTGCAGACTTTGGTCCCAGCCACTTGGACAGTAAACCTAACTCCTCTTTGTAGCTGAGGTTCAAGCCACCAATGTCATTGATTAAGGAAGCCTTCCATACCCAGTAGTTCTCAGGTCTATCATCAAACATCAGGAGACCAGTGCTAACTATTTCTTTGCAAATAAGGTATTTGTGTAAGTATGATTGATCACGTGAGGGCATGTAGCTAAATGCACCTTGGTGGCTACGCTGCTGGTCTTGGGATGGTGCGAAGTAAAGTTACTGGGTGAAACATCTTTCTTGAGGGAATTTCACAGGACTTCCAGGGCTGTAGGTGGTGGGTCTGCTCTGGCGTTCCCCTTGCCATTTGTGCAACGAATGAAAAGAGTTGCTTTTTCTGCACAACTGTGTGCATCCATACCGTGCATTTCCATATCACCGTTGCCCATGTATTGCTGGCGCTCTGGTGAATAAACGACTTCTTGTTTTGGATGCCAGAGTTGTTGCTGACCATGATCCACAGAATGTTGTTGCACATATTCACTAGTGCGTTGCTGTGAGGAATAGGGAGCCAAACCTGTTACATTTTGCCTTGAAAGTTGTTCAACTTCATCCTCATAAGCTTCTAAGACTTCAGCCTAAGCGCATGCTGCTTCAGCAGCAGACCGTACCTTCAGTGCGTCAAGGTTAGCTTGTACTTCAGCTGCTCTACATTGCTGTTCCGCTTCAATTTCCGCTTTTTTCTTTGCTTGTTCAGCTTCAATCTCCGCTTTATTCTTTGCTTGTTCAGCTTCAATCTCCGCTTTTTTCTTTGATTGTTCAGCTTCAATCCGTGCCTGCTTGATTAGCATGTCTGCTTGTCTTTGAGCAAATGTAACCTTGACTCTTGCAGCTTGGGCTCTGGCTCTTGCTCTGACAGCAAAACCTTATGATGAATGGCTAGTGTTGCCAGACTGATTAGTACGACTGGAGCGTTCAGAAGGTGCACCTCGATCTTCAGGTTTAGGGTTTTGATCATCCATGATATGTTGTTGAATGTCTTTCTGGTCTGCAGTTGTAATGGCTCACTTTCGGTTGAAAGCAGACTGAATGTTAAACCTTTTTACTATTCTGCTCTTGCTTTTGCTGGTTAGCTTAGCAGATAGCTAACATGATATAATCCTTGATGAAAAAAGAGTCCCAAGTGTCTGTAGTGTAGTTTAGGTCTTTTTAGTGAAGTGAAGTGAAGTGAATTACATTTATATAGCGCTTTTTCTCAAGTGACTCAAAGCGCTTTACATTGTGAAACCCAATATCTAAGTTACATTTAAACCAGTGTGGTTAGTGAAGGATCAATCGTATATTTTGTAAAACTATGAACAAAAACACATAAACAAACATTTTACATTCAGCATGTCTATATCCAACATACATGTGTACATAGCTAAGTAAACCAATATAGAAGTCTGCTATGTAACCTATTTAGCATCCAAACCAACAAAATGCTGCCAGTAATTAGCTTTCAACAATGGGCACAAATATCTTACTAAAGCAGTCTTAAACTGAAAATGCACAAATAATGTGTCACAATATACATATGCATGTTACATTCACATAAACTTACAGGTTTAGACCTTCAAAGTCTTCAAAGTCGAAAATAAAGCTTAAAGCCTGCAGTACGTGCGCTCAACTGCTCTCTGAAACACACCTGTCAGGCTTGTCCCTGACAGTTTGACTGTGTTTTAGTTTTTTCTCTGCGTTTGTCTTAGTTTTCTGTCAGCGCTTTTATTTTGTCTTCATTTCCTGATTGTCTCCCTGAGTGCTGCTTCCCCTCAGCTGTGGCTGATTGGCACCTGGCCACACCTGGTGTCAATCAGCCAGCTGCTATTTAAACCTGCCTTCTCCTCCAGTCAGTGCTGGATTATTGTCTTTCCTACTTGTTGATGCCAGTGTAGCTGTAAGCGGTAGCGGTAAGCTATTTATTGTAAATGTTTGTAGCTTGCTGTCTTTTTGTTTCTCGTCTTCCAGTTCCTGTTTTCCTGGCATCCTGTTTCCTGTTTCTAGTTCCTGGTTTGTGTATTTTCCTTTATTTTATGAACATTAAATCTTGTTTTCCCGCACAATGCCTTCCACCTTCTCTGCATCTTGGGCTTCGTGTCCTACAAACTCTGACATAATAATCCAGCCTAATTCGAACCTCGCAGAGATATCCATGGCGGAGAGGCTTAACAAGGCTTTGGAATTAATGGCTAAATTAAAGAAAAGTTTGGCCTCATTCCAAGCCCTCTCCCACCCACCCCTGTCGTCTGTGGGCCTATCTGGTGACGTATGGCCTATGAGTAGCTGTGCAGCTGGGGAGGCACAGCTACTTCCCACCCCAGTGGGTCTGAAACAGACGGCGCCACCATGCAGTCCGGTGAGTCTGAAACAGACGGCGCCACCATGCAGTCCGGTGGGTCTGAAACAGACGGCGCCACCATGCAGTCCGGTGGGTCTGAAACAGACGGCTCCACCATGCACTCCGGTGGGCCGGCAGACGCCACCATGCACTCCGGTGGGCCTACAACCTACGGCACCACCATCCTCTCCGGTGGGCCAGCAGCAGGCGGCGCCACCATCCTCGTCTCCGGTGGGCCAGCAGCAGAGGGCGCCACCATCCTCGTCTCCGGTGGGCCAGCAGGAGAGGGCGCCACCATCCTCGTCTCCGGTGGGCCAGCAGCAGAGGGCACCACCATCCTCGTCTCCGGTGGGCCAGCAGCAGAGGGCGCCACCATCCTCGTCTCCGGTGGGCCAGCAGCAGAGGGCGCCACCATCCTCGTCTCCGGTGGGCCAGCAGCAGAGGGCGCCACCATCCTCGTCTCCGGTGGGCCAGCAGAGGGCGCCACCATCGTCTCCGGTGGGTACTCCCACACCGGCGGATGAGCCGCCTCGCCAATTGCGGCGGCGTTCAACTCGCCGTCGCCACCTAACTCTTCCCCGCTGGTTGTGGGGACACTTGGCCTGGTGGCCCACCTCCTTGTCCTCCCTCCACCCTCCCGTGACTTTGGACTTTTTTTGGGGGGGGGGTTCTAGAACGTCTGGTATCCGTTATAGGAAGGGGGGCTACTGTCAGACTGTCCCTGACAGTTTGACTGTGTTTTAGTTTTTTCTCTGCGTTTGTCTTAGTTTTCTGTCAGCGCTTTTATTTTGTCTTCATTTCCTGATTGTCTCCCTGAGTGCTGCTTCCCCTCAGCTGTGGCTGATTGGCACCTGGCCACACCTGGTGTCAATCAGCCAGCTGCTATTTAAACCTGCCTTCTCCTCCAGTCAGTGCTGGATTATTGTCTTTCCTACTTGTCGATGCCAGTGTAGCTGTAAGCGGTAGCGGTAAGCTATTTATTGTAAATGTTTGTAGCTTGCTGTCTTTTTGTTTCTCGTCTTCCAGTTCCTGTTTTCCTGGCATCCTGTTTCCTGTTCCTAGTTCCTGGTTTGTGTTTTTTCCTTTATTTTATGAACATTAAATCTAGTTTTCCCGCACAATGCCTTCCACCTTCTCTGCATCTTGGGGTTCGTGTCCTACAAACTCTGACAACACCCACACTAAGCTGGCTACGGCAAGACAGGAGGGTCAAAATAGAACACAAACTGTAAAACTGATTTCCACCACTAGGTGTCTTGGAAAATATCATTGTGGGGCATAACAATGTATGTGTATTTATTTCTTTATGAGATATTTTTTTATAAATATATATTTAGTTTTTGTTTTTTAAAGACAAAGCTTTGTGTCGTTATTATTGGCTGATTTCAACATTTTGGCTTTTTCAGATTTTATTTTATTTTTTTAAACCAATTTTTATTGGTGTTTTTTGTTATTTTTGTTTTTGTAATGTGCTTAGGGCCAATGACAAACGAGTCATCGGCCATAAATGGCCCCTGTGCCACACTTTGGCTCATACTTGCCAACCCTCCCAAATTTTCCGGGAGACTCCCGAAATTCAGCGCCTCTTCCGAAAACCTCCCAGGACAAATATTCTCCCGAAAATCTCCCGATTTTCAGCCGGAGCTGGAAGCCACGCCCCCTCCAGCTCCATGCGGACCTGAGTGAGGACACCTTTTTTTCCATCCGCTTTCCCACGATATAAACAGAGTGCCTTCCCAATCACGCTATTCCATACGAGGCGTCCGGCATACCGCCGATGAGCATGGTGCAGATGGAGAAGATCTTCTCGGCGTCCGTGTTGGCGCACACGTTGCCAAAGCCGACGCTGGTCAGGCTGCTGAGGGTGAAGTAGAGGGCGGCGATGTACGAGTTGCGCATCGACGGGCCGCCGACCGTGTTGTTGACGTAGGGCATCTCCAGGGGTTTGCTCAGCTCATGGAGCCATTCTTGGGGAACAGACGGGAGGACAACAGGGTGACAAGAACTAAATCATCCAGACTAGAGATAAATTGTATTATTATGTTTATCTTACCTAAAACTAAATATATGTATTAATTTAAAAAAAAAAAAATACATTTTTACTATATTTTGCTAAAAACATCAAAATTAATTGTATTTTTATTTGTATTTTTTCTGACTCCTTATTACATCCAGCCATATACATTAAAATAAACATATTTGAAATAATTAATTTTAAATGATCATAATAATTCATTTAAAATGACCGTATTTAATTATTAAAATAATTGCTTGTTTATCAACAACTTTAGCATTTTATTCATTACATTTTGAAGCTCTCAGAAGCCAAGTTATGTTATATTCCTTAAGATTTATTTATGCAAGTTTGAAGTATCAATTATCTAAACAGTTTTGATAGCATATTTTCAGGATGTAGATATATATATATATATATATATATATATATATATATATATATATATATATATATATCTGAGATAGGCTCCAGCGCCCCCCGCGACCCCGAAGGGAATAAGCGGTAGAAAATGGATGGATGGATATGAAATACTTGACTTGGGGAATTCTAGCTGTGAATATACTTCTCCCCTCTTTACCACGTCCCCAACCACGCCCTTCCCCCGACCACGCCCCCGCCCCACCCACAACCATGCCCCCCACACCCCACCCCCACCCCCTCACCTCCCGAAATCGGAGGTCTCAAGGTTGGCAAATATGCTTTGGCTGTAGAACCTAACTGTTTATGGTCACTATAGTCTTAGTACAGTAGTATATTTGTACATTCTATGGTCACAAAAAGGACGCGAGTCACATGGTTGTCTTACGTCAGCACCGGAATGAGTAAATTCAGCTATTCACCTGTGTGATCAAGAAGGAATGCACAAGTAAGTCCTTCTTTAGTTGCCGCCTTGTTTTATAAAATATTACTGCCTTTGCACATGTCGATGTTTACTTTTGTAAACAATTTATCAACACAAAATCCGTACTTTGGAGCAATGTTCACAGACTCTAGCAGGGTTTCCCGCAGCACTTTGTTGTTAAGGCGGCCGACTTAACAACAAAGAGCCACCGCCTAAACTAATGTCTTAACAAGCCCTGTCAGTGCATCTCTCTGCTGTGCTGTTTGTGCACCCCAGCATTGTCCCACCTACAGAACCATCTGATTGGTTACACGCAGAGCGGTAACAGCCAATCAGCAGTGCGTATTCAGAGCGCATGTAACAGCCAATCAGCAGTGCGTATTCAGAGCGCATGGAGTCAGGGCTCAGGCAGGCAGAGAGGAGAGATGGTGGGGTGAGCTACCTTATGCTTACCTGCTAAACACCTGTTTAGCAGGTAAGCATAAGGTAGCGGACTCTCCCAGTCCTCTGCAACTCAACTGCTAGTAACATCACTATGAGCCCGTTGACGTTCTAGAAACATAAGCGGCAGTTCAGCTCGCTTGCAGTCCTTGAGGTGAAGACTAATTAGCATTTAGCGTAACCTTAGCTCATTGTGCGGTGTGTGTGCGTGCGTGCGTATGTGTGTGTGTGTGTGTGTGTGTGTGTGTGTGTGTGTGTGTGTGTGCGTGTGTGTGCGCCCCACATGAAACGGACAGCAAAGCCCTGTCTGTCTGAGAGAACGACAAGCATTATTGGCCTACAGGTAACAACTATGTTATTTCACTTTGCCTTTTTCTGTGTTGATTGAGCTGTGTTGAAGCAGCAAAAAACGACATTATGTTAAATGAAGAGTTTCCTGAAGCTGTCTCTGATAGTTTATATAATAATTTAACTGCATCATAAAGCCTACATGAACTCCATGGTGTTCAGGGATGAATAGTCTCTCCTATTGCTATTGTACTATTTCTTTCAGCTATAGTAATGTAGCAGCCTAGTTTTGAATGGCAGGGTCCCTGCTATCACATGTTGATAAAAATATAACATTTACATAATAAAAATCAACTAAAGGCTTCCCAAATGCTGTAATAAATTAAGCATGATGAGTTGAGCATATGTCAGCATGTGGCCCCACTTTTAACTCTTTTTTTCAAACGCTTATTGCAAACACTTATTAATTTGACTTAGTAAGTCATTACCTAGTAATTATTTTGACTTAGTAAATCATTATTATGTAATTATTTAGACTTTGTAAATTACTAAGTCAAAATATTGACTTACTGAGTCATAATAATGGCATACTTAGTATCTCAGGTAAGTAGGACTGTTTTGGGTTTTGTTTTGACTTTACGGGAAAAATATTGAGATATATATCGCCATTCAGCAAATGGAGCAGAAAACCCAACCAACAATTACGTGACAAAGCCGGCCTACTTCACCATAGTCTGTAGTCTATTTCCCCCCCAGGCTGTGGTGGCAGCGATGAGGTGGATACGTGATGGCGCAGGCCGAGTTACCCTGTTCCTTACACCACCTTAACTAACACATTTTCTGGGGGAAACACTGTCTAGTATTTGGCTTGTTAGCTTCCTGTCGCAGGCGAGCGATGAGGAACAAGTTGTTTGACGTTGGATGTTACAGCATGTCTGATGCATTGCAACAACCAGCCTTAATGTATTTTTGCAGCTCCATGATTTTGAGCACGCCATGAAACGCGCTTTTGCGCCATCCTAGTCACTGCCGTTGTGTCCTTTGGCAAGATACTTTACCCACCTGCTCCCAGTGCCACCCACACTGGTTTAAATGTAACTTAGATAACGGGTTTCACTATGTAGAGCGCTTTGAGTCACTAGAGAAAAGCGTTATATAAATGTAATTCACATAATTCACATTTTTCTAATATTTTCTGGTAGAGTCCCAAAGATAGTCTCCTAGATCGCCATCAACGGGTTGGTGACCACTGCTCTAAAGGGTGAGTGCGACAAAGGTGGTGTGGTATTACCAATCTTGGTGGGGACGAGTGCCTTGCATCATTCACAGACCACATTGTTCTGACTACTGTGCATTTAAAAAAAATCAAATAAACTGCCATACTGTCGAGGTGACTTTTCCTGTTTTATCCACAATTTCTTTGTTTTTACTTTCTATTCTCACTCCATGCAAAGAAAGAACCGTAAGACAACAAGACGGTGCAATCAAACTACGTTGCTCTGTTACCAAAGAGCGAGTGTCTTTGTTCATGCAACCAACCTTGCTTCGCAACTTCCGCTTTCTTCCAACAAAGAAGAAAAATAAAGTTTGAACGTTTTATCGAACGCATTTTTTCATTGATATTGAATGATGTCCATTGTGATATACATTGATGCTGTTTTATAATAATGAAATACTGACACTTTTTTGACTTGATTGAATAATTTTTTGAATTTGCCTCTGGTTAGTTGATTATGATAATGAGAACACAGGAAAAATATGTTCGGACCATAAAAATGTTTTCATAAGTAAATTTATCAATCTAAAACAATGTAATACATTGAAAAACAAAACAAAACAAAACAAATTTCCTTTTGACTACACACCATTTTTTGAGAAAAGAGTCATTGCTACAAAATAACGAAAACAAAGTAACATAAATTTAAAATTTCAAAATGTAAACAAAATCACTAAAATAACAAACATTACATGCAGACAATTGTGAAAAAGAATATACTGTTTGCACTGACAAAATCATTTTCTGGACATGTAAAAGAGAAACTGCAACAAAAGTATCGATCCCACCACATTAGTATCGATTGGATGCCCATGCCCACCATGGTATCGATATCATCTCTATTTAGATCACTTTAGATCACGTTTGATCACGCGATATTTCGGGCGAGGAGGACAGGAGTCTGTCTCTGTGTTGGGACAGAATCTTTAGGTGTGTGCTATATTGATATTAACCTAAAGATAATGAAACTACAAACATGGCTGACGGGGGCGGCAACACAGTTGGAGGAGGCGAGGCACGAAGGAGGTCATTTGCATATAAATAAAACATCTTGTTGTGAAAAAACACCTCAAAAAGGCTTGAAAACGGTCTGGAAAACCTAATCTATGCAAAATTTTGATCACTTTTAGAGCAGAGGTTCTCAACCTTTTTTACTTTTCTACTACAGAGGGGCCTGGGGCCCAATCAAATAATGCCCCTTGAATTAGTGATCTTATTCTTGAATTTAATTGTATTCAATCTTTATATCTAACCTACTGACATCTTAACAGGATAAACCTTTTCAAATTATATGAAAGCAATCACAAAGATTATTATCAAGGCTTAGGTCAGGCTGATTACAACATACATACTAATACCAAAGGGTGGACTCATAAAAAATGATAAATAAACACTATAGATTGCTAAAATAAATAAAGTCTAACTAAATAAATAACAAATAATAAAATATATGTTTCTGAAATAAACTGTCAACAAAATTAAAGTGCAAATGAAAATACAGCTTCACCACTTTAGTCCTAATTTTTGCACTTAAAGAACGCCTTTATGATTTTAGCTCTAGACTTCTTCAGTTTTTTTTTTTTTTATATTGTCATAACTTTCACAAGTGGTGCAAAAGTGTATTACAATTGAGTACTGTTCCGGACTATACAGACCACAGCTGAGAAACAGATATTAACAATGGGCCTGGCCCTCTGGTTATAGAGGGCCCTGATATAGAGTGTGTACAAATCATAATAAGACCTGTTTATGCAATTTTCTTAAAAAAAGTTTTTGTTACGTCTTCGACGCATGGCTGCGATTGTCGTGTTCCCCTCCAACACAGGAAACAAGCAGGAGCGGCGTGCAGGTAAGACTTAAGGTTTTTAATTATTTTAAGGCAGGTTCAAAAATACAAACTGAGGATACTAGCAAGCATGGAGCTAAAAAACACAAAATGTCACCAAGGGTGAAAAACAAGGAATGCTAGTGGGTACAAACTTACTTCATGCAGCGAGGAGAAATAACAGGAGAACGTAAATGTTGCCTATAGCAAACATTGACCCAGCAACTACTGCTGGGTGACAGGAAACTATAAAGGGGAGTGATTAAACAAAACACCTGGTGGGAACACTAATTGCAAAACTAAGACAGGTGAGGAGAATCAGTGCCCATGGAAACCAACAGTAAACAGGGAAAGAGGGTGCACCCAGGAAACAGACTAACACAGAAACATTACCAAAACATATATCATGCCATGACCCGGGTAACGGATCATGACAAGTTTTGCTTGCAAAGCAAATGAGCCTGTTAATTTAAAAGGATAACTGGTGTTACAAGATTTTAAATGAGTTAATATCCTGCTCACAATTTCAACCATTCTTATTTTTGTATTTTGATACTGTTCAGTTCAGTTCAGTTAATTTATTTATTTCCATCCATCCATCCATCCATCCTTTTTTATCTCATCTTATCTAAGTCTGGGTCGTGGGGGCAGCAGTCTAGCAGAGATTACCAGACCTCCCTGTCCCCGGTCACCTCCTCTTGTTCTACAGGGGGGATACAGAGGCGTTCCCACTCCAGTTGTGAGACATAGTGCCTCCAACGTGCCCCGATATTTCCTCACGGCTGGACATGCCCGGAACACCTCACCAGGGCATCTGAGTCTCTCCCGGATGACCGAGCTCCTCACCCTATCTCTTAGGGTGATCCCAGACATCCTGCGCAGAAACAATTTTCTGCCGCTTGTATTCACGACCTTATCCTTTCGGTCATTATCCAACGTTCATGACCATAGGTGCGGGTAGGAACGTAGACCGACCTGTAAATCCCAGCAGCTTCACACTCGGCTGAAAACCGCCCCAGTGAACGCTGAAGGTCCCAGCCCGATGAAGCCAACAGGACCACATCATCTGCAAAAAGCAGGGATGCGATCCTCTGGCCACCAATCTGGAAACCCTCCACACCCTGACTGCGCCCAGAAATTATGTCCATAAAGATAATGAACAGGACCGGTGACAAAGGGCAGTCCAAAGTCCACATGTCTGACAATGCGAACCAGACTCCTGCTCCGCTTGTACAGGGACCGTATGGCGTGTAGCAATGGACCCTGGTACCCGTACTCCTGGAGCACCACCCACAGGACACCACGAGGGACACGATCGAAGGCCTTTTCCAAATCCACAAAACACATGTGGATTGGTTGAGCAAACTCCCATTCCCACTCCAGTACCTTAGCGAGGGTATAAATCTGGTCCTGTGTTCCACGACCAGGACGAAAACCACATTGTTCCTCTTCAACCCGAGGCTCGACTAACGGCCGGACTCTCCTCTCCAGCACCCTGGAATAGACTTTCCCCGGGAGGCTGAGAAGTGTGATTCCTCTATAATTGGAACACACCCGGTCTGCCAATCCAGAGGTACCACCCCAGACTTCCACGCTATGTTGAAGAGACGTGTCAGCCACGAGAGTCCCACATCATCCAGAGCCTTGAGCGTATTCGGGGCGAATCTCGTCCTCTCCTGGGGCCTTGCCACTGGGCAGTTTTTTGATTACCCCAGCAACTACGGCTCCAGTGATGGACATGTCCGCGTTTGTGACCTCAGACTCTGCTTTTATTTATTTCATTCATAAAAAAATCAAACAAGTTCCTTCGTGTCACAGTAAGTGTTTTTGTTTCTTGTCCACAGTTAGCCTTTGTGCTAGTTTTTGTTCATAGCCAAGTTTGTTCTCCGCCTTGTGCGCGCCTTTTGTTTGTACCCTTTTGTTTGTTCTTGTTTTAGTGTTAAATTAAATCATGTTTTCCTGCACCAAGCCTGCCGTCTCTGCATTTTGGGGTTCGTCACCAACACCATGTGACAAAGAAATATGTAAGAAATGCTTAATAAAGTCAGGGTTTCCCCTAAAATTGCCAAGATACTTGTGGCGGTGGTGTTTAGAGACTTTTAGTGATTTTTCTTTATTAAAAACAACTAGCAGCATATCTAGCATCTTTTTTCTGGTGTTATTATAGACCAGTGATCCTCAACAGGCGGACCGCGGTCCATGTCCGGACCCAGCGACGTGTCCGTCCGGACCCAGCACGAATTATAGTAAAAAAATAAAAAATAAAAAAAAATAAAAAAAATTTTTTTTATTATTATAATTATAATTATTATAAAAAAATATAATAATTGTATTTATCTGTGAGTTATCGCTAGCGCAAGTCAACGTTCTTTGTTGCTTTTAGTCAAATATCTCCACGTTTCGTTTACACTTCTCGTGTCTCACTCACTCCGTCTCTCTCTCTCTCTCTCTCTCTCTCTCTCTCTCTCTCTCTCTCTCAGAGAGAGAAAGAGAGAGAGACGGAGTGCGAGCGAGAGAACGCCACTCTGATTGGCTGATTCCGGGGTATGGGTTGTCATCTCTATCACAACGACGCGCTGATAGGCTGTTACCACCTGGGTCATACACATGTGCACAGTGCATGGAACCTTTCGCTGAAGGCACACAGTTGTCTCGTATCGCTACTTAGCTAACTGTTCACTTGTCAGTCACTGAATGTGAATCAAATCACAATGGCATGCTCCAAGTTGGCTCTGGCTGGTAAAAGAAAGGTGGACAGGGAAAATCGACGTTTCAAGGAAGAATGGACAGAGCAATATGTTTTCATCCTACCTACTGCAAGTACCAGACCAATGTGTCTACTATGCAACACTACTGTTGCTCTGGTGAAAAGTGAAAATCTGAAACGTCACTATCTGAAAGAGCACCGCGAATTTGAAGAGACATTTCCTCATGATTCAGAGCTAAGAAAAAAAGAAATCACGAGGCTGAAAAAGCCATATGAAACATCAAGCAAGATTTTTGTTAAATCTATGACACAACAACAAATAGCAACAGAGCAGTAACGTGCGGTGAGGTTGATGGCTGGTGAGGCACTGACTTCATCACAGTCAGATTTACAAACATATGAACCCTAAAGAGTATCTTATTCACCATTTGATTGGCAGCAGTTAACGGGTTATGTTTAAAAGCTCATACCAGCATTCTTCCCTGCTTGGCACTCAGCATCAAGGGTTGGAATTGGGGGTTAAATCACCAAAAATGATTCCCGGGTGCAGCGCCGCTGCTGCCCACTGCTCCCCTCACCTCCCAGGGGGTGATCAAGGGATGGGTCAAATGCAGAGGACACATTTTTTCAAAGTTCTTATTTATTTTTGTTTCAAAGAAAATATTTCATGTATTTTATTGGATATTTATTTTATTTTTGTTAATTTTAAGAAAATGTTAAACTACCTACCTCCTGCTATTATATAAGCTTGACCGATAATAAACGGACCCAGCCTGTTTCCAAAAAACATTTGTGGACCTTCAAGATTTGTACTTGAGGACCCCTGTTATAGACTGTACTCGTGTTCAGAGAGTCTACTTCTGTTCCTCCATGTCCCCGGCGTAAAACAAGCTGCAGAGAGCATGCCGTCACACTTGCTTGGCGCTTCTGCTCCAGTTGGACTTCCTCTCTTTAAAAGCCACCACTGTTGTCTTAATATTTGCACATTTTGTAGATTGTTGATCGTGGGTATATCTGGATACATTACAGTTACGTCTACATTGCAGACATGCTGACTACACTCCAGACAATGGCGTGTGTTTTGTTTACGTCATCCCAACATCCAATTTTGGCAGTGTTGTTTTTGGTTATCAAAGTATTTTTCCCGCAGCCGAATTTCGGTGCATTACTGGTCAATAGTGCACAAATAATAGGCTATATATACAGCAGAGGTGGGACCAAGTCATTGTTTTGCAAGTCACAAGTAAGTCTCAAGTCTTTGCCCTCAAGTCTCGAGTCAAGTCCCGAGTCAAGACAGGCAAGTCCCGAGTCAAGTCCAAAGTCAAGACTGGAAAGTCTCAAGTCAAGTCCCAAGTCCTGCATTTTGAGTTTCGAGTCCTTTCAAGTCCTTTTAACCACAGACTAATATATTTACACAGATTGTGTATGCTTTTCAAACGCTGTATTTATTTATTAAAACAAGTGCATTTGAAATTGCAGGAAAAAAATAGTGCAGACATCACACTTCATAATAGCACTATTAACCAGTCATTTTAAACATTTAACTCATTCCTTTACAGAATAAACACATTTGAAAAAACAAGTGCAACTGTACTTATTTGCACATAAGTGTTAACATTGTATTTCCATGGCATATTGCATTGTAACTAGTTCCACAGCAATTTCTATCCTGTTCTTACCTTATCTCATTGATCTCATCTCATACTGTATGTGTGTTGATGTGTGCGTACACATGAAAAACATAACAAATACATGAACATAACAATGAACAGAGTTGTACTTTTTAGATATCAGGGCCCTATGCAATATGTACGCATATTCTTAATATAGTATACATTTTAACTGACCTTTATTTGACTATGTTTGTCATTTTGTAGGTGGCTAAAATACGCGGTGCTGCTGACCGCCGTCTAACGTTACGTTACTGTGTGTGATACATTGACAAACGTAACATTATGTGTTGGTACCTCATGTAACCCTGCTTAAAAAAAAATTACTTGACAAAAAGTATGAATAAGGTAGCGAACTGCAGTGGGCGCAACAGATTGCTGTGTTTGCAATGACAGCATAACCATAGACATCTTATAAGTAGACGCAGCATTGGCTGCTGTGACGCGAGCAATTTGCCCGCCATCTTGAAGTGGTGATGAGGAGCCGACGAGCAGCCTAAACTGACAGTTGACAGGTAGAAAACAAAGACGGGCTGGTCTTCAGCGTTTTCCTGCTCAAATGTGCGGGCTGTTGAAAATAGGAATTGGGGGACTACTATTCACAAGTAAGATTTAACATTAACGTGCTATTAGTTGTATTTTGTGAAAATAATATTACCACAGAGTTGAGAAGGTGCAAAGATCTTCAATATTTGTATGTGAAAATCACAAAGAAATCTTCTGGGGGAGGATGACCCCCCTACATGGGTTTGGTTTACAAACTTTCAGCCCCACCTAAAACAAAATTCACCAGCCGCCACTGATTATGATGTGTTCTCATTTTATGCAAAATATAAAACAATACTTTCTTAACAGTATAATTGTAACCAGGAATCAGTCTTCAAGTAACAATATTCAAATACTAACATTGTTGGGTAAAACAGAATTTTGTTTTATTCTGAATCCAGTGAAACTAATTGGTGGTTTAGCTGATATAAAGACTTTCAGGTGTTTATATATGTTTATGTTTAAGTATTTGGCAGACACTTTTATCCAAAGCGACATACATAAAAAATACATATAAAACAATCACTGTAAACATTATCATTTAAGGGAAGAATATAATACAAAATATCAATACAAAGTGTCAAGACAGAATAAACTCTCTGCTGCTGCAGCAACAGAGATACAGTCTATAAGATGTATAGATATCTAATGTATTCATACATTGTTTATGCAGGATATACGCATGTATATATAATCTAATCATATTGCTTCTTCAACTTAAAAATAGCTGACCGTTTTTTTTCCCCTTCTTTCGGATGTCTGGTCACTTATAGCATATAAGATTATTCTATTACTGTTAAGCAAACTATGAATAATAAAACACGCCAAAACATGTGTCCTTTATCATAGCTACACGTATGACAGAAAAGCGCATGAAAATCAATGGTATTCAGTGAGGTAAGATGATTTAAATGCGCTGACAGTTCATTGCTCCTGCCAAATGAATTGCACTGAGTGGAGAGGATCACCACTCCAAGATGGCGGCCCTGCGTCTCGTCTGCGCCAGTAGGCAGTAGCGCTCGATGCTGCGTCTACTTATAAGATGTCTATGGTTATAACGTTAGCAGTGAGGTTACAGCCTCACTCATTTAACTACACAGCAAATAAAAGTCACGTTACTTAGCCAATAAACGTTAGCTTGCATTGAAAATGTACCCTTCTTTGTGCATCTTCAAATGTCGAACGAAGTTGGAAGTTGTTGCGTCTCCGTCTGTAATATTCGAACTACATGTTTAGCATACTGCAATTCGTTTTTTGTTGACCAAGTCGTAGCTTTTATACCCGAACGAAACCAACTTTGATATAAATCTTTCTCACTGGCACGTTGTTTGACAACTCTTGTTCGGTGTTTGTCCTGCAATTTGATTGGATGAATGTTGTGGGACGAAAACAACGTAGATCTAATTTGATTGGCTGTTGTACCGAGAGCACACACGCTGACAAGCAGCACACACGCTCATAGATAGACAGACACGTAAAAAATGAAAGCTACGGAGCGCTGAATAACTTTTCAATCTTAGGGTTTTGGGGAAAGTAGCAAGTCATGTCAAGTCAAAAGGCTCAAGTCCAAGCAAAGTCACAAGTCATTGATGTTAAAGTCTAAGTTGAGTTAAAAGTCTCTTTACATTTTGTCAAGTCGAGTCTAAAGTCATCAAATTCATGACTCGAGTCTGACTCGAGTCCAAGTCATGTGACTCGAGTCCACACCTCTGCCAGATACCATTATTTACCAATATGTTGTGGCTTGTGCAGCCCTTTGAGACACTTGTGATTAAGGGCTATATAAATGATGAATGGGTTGTACTTGTATAGTGCTTTTCTACCTTCAAGGTACTCAATGCGCTCTCACAGTATTTCCACATTCACCCATTCACACACACATTCACACACTGATGGCGGGAGCTGCCATGCAAGGCGCTAACCAGCAGCCATCAGGAGCAAGGGGTGAAGTGTCTTGCCCAAGGACACAACGGACGTGACTAGGATGGTAGAAGGTGGGGATTGAACCCCAGTAACCAGCAACCCTCCGATTGCTGGCACGGCCACTCTACCAACTTCGCCATGCCGTCCCCATAAATAATAAATAAATAAATAAACTCTGATTGATTGATCGATTGAAACAATATTTCAGTCAAAACAGCACATTTGTCAATATAAACAAGTATCAAACAATGAAAGTTGTATATTACTTACACATACTAAGTCTTTTTACAGCACAAACATAGCACAAACGAAAAAAATTACAGCACAAACATAGCACAAACTGACATTTTTTAAAGCACAAACTAGCACCAACGTAGCACAAACAGACATTTTTACAGTACAAACCAGCACAAACGTAGCACAAATTGACATTTTTACAACACAAACATATCACAAACAGACATTTTTACAGCACAACCAGCACAAACATAGCACAAAATGTCATTTGTACAGCACAAACGTAGCACAAACAGACATTTTTACAGCACAAACCAGCACAAACATAGCACAAACTGTCATTTGTACAGCTTAAACGTAGCACAAACAGACATTTTTACAACACAAACATAACACAAGCAGACATTTTTACAGCACAAACCAGCACAAATGTAGCACAAACTGACATTTTTACAGCACAAACCAACAAAAGTGTAGCACAAATGGATTTTTTATAGCATAAACGAAAAGATTAACAGCACAAACCTAGCAAAAATGAAACTTTTTACAGCACAAACTAGCACCAACGTAGCACAAACAGACATTTTTACAGCACAAACCAGCACAAACAAAAATATATACAGCACAAACGTGGCAAAAATTAAAATTTTTGCAGCACAAACTAGCACCAACGTAGCACAAACAGACATTTTTACAGCACAAACCAGCACAAACAAAAATATTTACAGCACAAACCAGCAAAAATGTAGCACAAACTGACATTTTTACAGCACAAACCAATAAAAACCAGCACAAACGTAGCATAAACGGAAATTTGTACAACACAAACATAGCACAAACAGACATTTTTACAGCACAAACATAGCACAAACTAACATTTGTACAGCACAAACCAGCACAAACAGACATTTTTAGAACACAAACATAGCACAAGCAGACATTTTTACAGCACAAACGTAGCACAAACTGCCAGTTTTACAGCACAAACAAACTAAAATGTAGCACAAATGGACATTTTTTACAGCATAAACGGAAAGATTTACAGCACAAACGTAGCAAAAATTAAAATGTTTACAGCACAAACTAGCACCCAAACAACATTTTTACAGCACAACCAGCACAAACGAAAATGTTAACTGCACAAACCACCACAAATGTAACACAAACTAAAATGTTTACAGCACAAACCAGAAAAAATGTAACACACACTGACATTTTTCCAGCACAAACCAGCACAAACAGCACAAACAGACCATTTTTAAGGTACAAAAAAAGCATACATATAAAAAATTACTGCATAAACCAGCACAAACAAATATTTTTACAGTACAAACCAGCACAAACAAACATTTTTACAGAACAGCACAAATCAAAATGTTTACAGCACAAACGTAGCACAAATGCACACTTTCACAGCACAAACCAGGACAAACATAGCACAAACAAAAAAATGTTTACTGGACAAGCGTAGCACACACAGACATTTTTAAAGTACAAACCAGCACAGAGGAGCAGCAGTATCATTGTAATAAAGATGAGGGAACCAACTTCCCACAGTCCCTCCCTGCAGTAGCTATTATATCGAGCAATACTCAAGGCTCAGATATTGGTACAAGTGAAAAGGTTGTATTGGGACACCCCTGGTTATTGCTGTCCATGAAAAGGTCATGACCAGCACGACCTGAAACATTTGAAGGTCTCTGGCTGCAAATGTGAGAAGATTCCAGGCCTGGACTCGGATGACCTCGCCTCACTTCAAAACAGCCCACGCAAGCACAGAACATGAGTTAGCATTAAAAGATTAACAGTAAATCCTCTACTGTAGTCCTGATGACGGCTGAGGTTTGCTTTGAGGTGGGATATGCACCCCCGCTGACACTACGTCGTGTTTCATCTTCGCCTTATAAATCTAACCATGTGACTCCACAAATACCTTCTAGTGTATAGACTTGATGGGAAAGACCTGACCTCAATCCAGCACATCAATGCTGCTCGCTGTACAAAACAAGCTTACAGATGAGAGACACACACTGACACTCTATTTATGATTATGACAATTTGTTTTTATTTATGCATGTATATATATACATATATATATATATATATATATATATATATATATATATATATATATATATATATAAATTCATATACATATATACATACACATATATATACATACATACATGTATATATGTATATGTATACATATATATATATATATATATATATATATATATATATATATATATATATATATATATATATATATATATATATATATATATATATATATATATATATATATATCTGCTGTCTCCCATCCTTTTCAATAGACATAATAAGACATAATGAGAATCGATACCAGTACTCAACGGTACCAATTTTCGGTATTTTTGTGTCTGTAATAAATATTATCAGGAATTGATAATAAATTTTCATTTTTTATTGCAACATCAAAAAAATTGTTGATTATGGTAGCTGCTGTCCAGCTGTTACATCTTATTTTATCATCACATTTCTTGGTCTGCCCTGCGATGAGGTGGCGACTTGTCCAGGGTGTACCCCGCCTTCCGCCCGATTGTAGCTGAGATAGGCTCCAGCGGCCCCGCGACCCCAAAGGGAATAAGCGGTAGAAAATGGATGGATGGATGGATGGATTTCTTAGTCTCATTTGTAAGTATAACATTAAGTTGCAATTGCAGTTGCAAGTCCAAGATGTTAAATGGCAGTAGCCACCAGTAGGAATGATGTTTTTGTTTTTGTTTTCTTTGTGCCCTAAAAAGTGTTGATGTTGTAAGTATTGTTCTTATTAAGCATTTGATTGTAACATCCATCTTAGTTGTAGTTTTCATCAACAAACTAACGTTGAGCTGTATGCCTGCAACATTAGCACATTGGATACCCCTGCTATGGAGGCTTGTTTTCATCTACAAAAATGTTGTTGTTTTTCTGTTGCATTGTATCTTTCATCAATAAATCATCTTATTATTTGCCATATTGTTCTTTATTTAGTTTATGAGGATTTTCTGGATGGATTTTCTGCTCAACTTTGAACAAAAGTACAGTCTTGAAAAAGCATTTTTTTCAAGAGTATTAGAGATGCAAACCTTCCTATTTGTTGTTTAGCTGGTGTGCCCACCTGCTAAAATAGAAACGAGCCCGTCTGTACATAAAACCTTTTTTCACTGCCCACTTTTTTTTGGTCCTTTTTGTCCAGCTTGGAAGGACATTTGGTTGCATTCCTCATATGTTTTCCCATGAGAAAGTCCCAGCCTACTTTTCAGAGACTCCAACAGCAGCAACAGAGCAAAATGACAATGCTGTCGCCAGCATCTTTTAGTGTGTGTGTGTGTGCGTGTGTGTGTGTGTGTGTGTGTGTGTGTGTGTGTGTGTGCGTACATGCGTGCGTGCGTGTGTGCGTGTGTGTGTGTGTGTGTGTGTGTGTGTGTGTGTGTGTGTGTGTGCGTACATGCGTGCGTGCGTGTGTGTGTGTGTAAGTGTGTGTGTGTGACTGCAACATTGTCTCATTGACTGTGGTAATCATATTTCATGCTTTTTGGCATTTCTTGTTTTTTTTTGCCAAACCCTACATAGGTCAGGGCTAAATTCTATGTTGCTAATATCCAAGATATGCAAAAATGGTACCATTAATTATATAAAAAACAACAATACACAAACACATACAATTTTTTGATGGATTAAAAAGACTCACACCTGCAAACCACGCTCCAAAAGTCCCATTTAAAGTCTGTGTAATGAGTATTTTTGTATCATGTCAAAGTGAAAAGAAGTGGGAAGTTTCGAACCCTTCTTTTAAATTAGCACTATAAATTCTTAGTTTGTTGCCAGGTCACCTCAAGGTAACCAGAAGAATTCAGGTGGAAGATATTTTATTTATTTGTCAAATTATTACTTCGCTTGTGCGAGTATTTTCTTCTCTGCTATTTGCTCATTTGTTGACTTTGCAGAACTGTTGGTTCACAAAGAAACTCAAAAGATTTAATTAATTGTACATTTTTAATTAAAAGTAATGTGCAAAGTCTGAGTGTCAGGCTTGTCCCTGACAGTTTGGTTATGTTTTAGTTGTTCCTTTGTGTTTGTCTTTATTTCCTGTCAGCGCTTTTATTTTGGTTGTTTCCTGCTTGTTTCCCTGAGCGCTGTTTCCCCTCAACTGCGGCTGATTGGCACCTGGCCACACCTAGTGTCAATCAGCCAGCTGCTATTTAAACCTGCCTTGCCATCCAGTCTGTGCTGGAGTATTGTCGCTAATACTTGTCGATGTCATTACTACCTGTCGTTGTAGCTACTACTTGTCGTTGTAACGGTAAGCTGTATTCTGTAGCTGTTTGCAGCTTGCTGTCTTTTTGTTCCTCGTCTCCTGTATGCTGGTTCCTGTTTCCTGTTTCCTGTTACCAGATTGGCATTTCCTGATTCCTGGTTTGTGTTTTACTTTTATTTTGAACATTAAGTCATGTTTTCCTGGACAAAGCCTGTCATCTCTGCATCTTGGGGTTCGTCACCTACATTCTGTGACAGAATACTCCAGCCTCTTACGAACCCCGCAGAGATTTCGATGGCGGAGAAGCTTGACGGGATTCTGGCAATGATGGCTAAATTGAGGAAAACTTCGGCCTCATTTCAAGCCCTCTCCCACCCATCCCTTTCGTCTGTGGGCCTATCTGGGGACGTCTGGGATTTGTCCCTTGAGGGGGGGGGGCTATGAGTAGCTGTGCAGCTGGGGAGGCACAGCTACCTCTCACCCCAGTGGGTCTGCAACAGACGCCACCATGCACTCCGGTGGGTCAGCAGGCACCACCATGCACTCCGGTGGGCCAGCAGAGGGCGCCACCATCCTCTCCGGTGGGCCAGCAGAGGGCGCCACCATCCTCTCCGGTGGGCCAGCAGAGGGCGCCACCATCATCTCCGGTGGGCCAGCAGAGGGCACCACCATTATCTCCGGTGGGGCCTCCCACGCCGGCAGACGAGCCGCCTGCTCTTTGGACTCCGCCCACGCCGACAGACGAACCGCCTGCTCTTTGGACTCCGCCCACGCCGGCAGACGAGCCGCCTGCTCTTTGGACTCCGCCCACGCCGGCAGATGAGCCGCCTGCTCTTTGGACTCCGCCCACGGCAACGACCTCGTCTTTCTCTCGTCTCTGGCTCCGCCCACGGTGATGACCTTGTCTTCCTCGTCTCTGGCTCCGCCCACGATGATGACCTCGTCTTCCTCGTCACCTACATTCTGTGACACTGAGGACACCAATAAACTTGAAAAAATAATTGTATTTATTTATATATATATATATATATATATATATATATATATATATATATATATATATATATATATATATATATATATATATATATATATATATATATATAATTAAATATATATATATATATATATATATATATATATATATATATATAAATTATGGTATACAAATATTTTAGAAATTTAAATAATATGACAAGAAAAACTAATAATGATACATTAACTAAAAATTTTAACCAGCTGAACTGAAATGCTAAAAGTTAGCATCCATATAAGTGTCAAGACTTGGACTGTGGAGTTTTTGTTTTCCCAAGATGCAAAAGGATTTGGATCGGACATGGCTTGAAGGTAAATACATTTTTAATAATATAACTATAAAGAAAGGATCCAACAAAAAGCGCGCACAGGGGCGGAGGTACAAAACTTGACTAATGAAAACAAAAGACTTGCACGGGGGCAAAAAACTATGAACAATAAAAAAACACTAACTGTGGCAATAATAAACAAACTTACTTGGCATGGACATGAAGTGCGCAGACGTGGACAGAGTGTGACAGGGGGCATAAATGCGAGGATAGCAGGGTGAGAAAGGCTATGACTCCAGGACGAACAACAGAAAATCAAAAGCTTAAATAACACAGACATGATTAACAACAGGTGCGTGACTCAAAACAGGTGCGTGACATGACAGGTGAAACTAATGGGTAACTATGGTGACAAGACAAGGGAGTGAAAAGACAGAAACTAAACAAAACATGACTTAAAACTAAAAACATGATTACACAAACATGACAGAGCCCCTCCCTTAAGGACAGATACCAGATGTCCATAAAAAAAAAACTTAACAAAAGTCATGGGAGGGCGGGAGGGGGACATGGTGGTGGGTCGCCAGACCACGTGTCCCCGTATCCACCGGGGCAGAGTTAGGTGGCGGCGGCGAGTGGAACGCCGCTGCAGCAGGCGAGGTGGGCGCCCAGGGAATGGCCACATTCGTGGCCGACTGGGAGGTGGGCGCACTTGGCGTGGCGGGCGACCAGGTAGCGGCCATATCCGTGGCCGACGAGGAGGCAGGCGCGTCGTCAACTTGGCAGGCGTGGCAGCTCGGCGTGGCAAGTCAGGCGGCGAAGCTCGGTGTGACGCGTCCAGCGGCGAAGCTCGGCGTGGGTCTTGGCATGGCGGGTCTTGGTCTTGGTGTGGGTCTTGGTCTTGGCATGGCGGGTCTTGGTCTTGGCATGGCGGGTCTTGGTCTTGGCATGGCGGGTCTTGGTCTTGGCATGGCGGGTCTTGGTCTTGGCATGGCGAGTCTTGGTCTTGGCATGGCGAGTCTTGGTCTTGGCATGGCGAGTCTTGGTCTTGGCATGGCGAGTCTTGGTCTTGGCATGGCGAGTCTTGGTCTTGGCATGGCGAGTCTTGGTCTTGGCATGGCGAGTCTTGGTCTTGGCATGGCGAGTCTTGGTCTTGGCATGGCGAGTCTTGGTCTTGGCATGGCGAGTCTTGGTCTTGGCATGGCGTGTCTTGGTCTTGGCATGGCGTGTCTTGGTCTTGGCATGGCGTGTCTTGGTCTTGGTCTTGGTCTTGGTTTGGCGGGTCTTGGTCTTGGTCTTGGCTTGGCGTGTCTTGGTCTTGGCATGGCGTGTCTTGGTCTTGGCGTGGAGGGTCTTGGTCTTGGACTTGTTGAGCTGGTACCGGAGCTTGGCGTCGTGGAGCTGGTACCGGAGCTTGGCGTCGTGGAGCTGGTACCGGAGCTTGGCGTCGTGGAGCTGGTACCGGAGCTTGGCGTCGTGGAGCTGGTACCGGAGCTTGGCGTTGTGGAGCTGGTACCGGAGCTTGGCGTCGTGGAGCTACTGGTGCAGGTGGAGGTGGTCTAGCTGGGGGTTGCGGCTTGGCATGGTGAAAGACCGGTGGTGGTGGCCGTGCTGGAGGCTGTGGCTTGGCGGGTCGGTAGACTGGTGGTGGCGGCCGTGCTGGAGGCTGTGGCTTGGCATGGTGATGCCGTGCCACCCCACCAACACAGCTCCCGACCCCAGCCCCCCCCTCAAGGGGCGGATACCAGACGCGCTCCCTGCGGTCTGGAACTCTCTGTAGGGGTGGGCGGAGGAGGGCAGAAACTTCCCCATTAAATTGTCCAAATTGTCTTTTTTGTACCTGTGTTTTTGTGGGTGAAAAAAACAATTTTTGTGGCTTGGGCGTGACTTGAGTCCTGGGGGGCGGGGCATGAAATTTGGGTGGCTTGTCTTGACCGGATCTAATGTTCAAAATCATATTTTGGTAGTGTTGAATCATGGTCATGGGATTGGAGTCTTTTGCTGGAGGTGAGTGATCAAAAGAAAAAGAGTTGAAAAAAAAATCCTGGTCTGTGACGTCATTTTGGAGCTGCGGAGCTGGCAGCAGCCTGCTTCCGCCCGGAGTGGGAGGAGCCTGCGGGAGCGCTGCGTGCGGTCTGCTTGCCTTCCCTGACGTCCTCGGTCTGGAGCGGCGCTTCCGGGATTGCGATGACGCAGCCTCGTCCTCGGACCAAATGGAACTAATGGGAATAAGCTTCCCATTTGGCCCCCACGTCAGGTCTCGCTCCGCCATGGCTCCTAACGACTCCCAACTTCCTTCTTCGACCAAATTCTTTGCGGGAAAGCGATTAGCTGGAGTCATATTGTCAAGACTTGGACTGTGGAGTTTTTGTTTTCCCAAGATGCAAAAGGATTTGGATCGGACATGGCTTGAAGGTAAATACATTTTTAATAATATAACTATAAAGAAAGGATCCAACAAAAAGCGCGCACAGGGGCGGAGGTACAAAACTTGACTAATGAAAACAAAAGACTTGCACGGGGGCAAAAAACTATGAACAATAAAAAAACACTAACTGTGGCAATAATAAACAAACTTACTTGGCATGGACATGAAGTGCGCAGACGTGGACAGAGTGTGACAGGGGGCATAAATGCGAGGATAGCAGGGTGAGAAAGGCTATGACTCCAGGACGAACAACAGAAAATCAAAAGCTTAAATAACACAGACATGATTAACAACAGGTGCGTGACTCAAAACAGGTGCGTGACATGACAGGTGAAACTAATGGGTAACTATGGTGACAAGACAAGGGAGTGAAAAGACAGAAACTAAACAAAACATGACTTAAAACAAAACATGATTACACAAACATGACAATAAGACTCTTAGGTGTAGAGCGGTAGAAAGAGAAAAAATAGCCAGCATGTTAACATTATCATGCTAATATGACAGAACCATGCAACAAAACATAGGAATCCTCGGAATATACCTACAAAATGAGCTAAAAAAAAGTTTGCATGCTAACAGTAGGCATGTAAAAAATGACTCTGAGGTGTATACCTGTAAAATGAGCAAAAAAACCTAACATGGTAAGTTGTTAATGTTAACATGCAGGGGGGAAATAACAAAATATTTGACTCTGAGGTGTTTAAGTGTAAAATGGGCAAAAAAGCTAACATGCTAATGTTAACATTAGGGTGACCATTTCCATGACACCAAAAAGGAGGACATTATGCGGCATATCAATAAATTACTATGGTGTACATAGGACTCTGGTATACTCTTATTTATAGTACAATTTTGAGTGGTTTAAAGATGATGTTTGTGTGGCTGAATAGGAAAAAATATTAAAGTCAAGTGTTTGTTAACAGTATTTGTATTTATTTAATACATTGTGGTGTTCAAAAAGTGACCACTGAGATGAATCTTTTCAAGTGCAGTGTGCCACAAAGCATAACATGTGTGGACTTAAATGTAGTTAACATACCGTATTTTCCGCACTATTAGCCGCACCTAAAAACCACAAATTTACTCAAAAGCTGACAGTGCGGCTTTTAACCCGGTGCGCTTTATATATGGATAAATATTAAGATTCATTTTCATAAAGTTTCGGTCTCGCAACTTCGGTAAACAGCCGCCATCTTTTTTCCCGGTAGAACAGGAAGCGCTTCTTCTTCTACGCAAGCAACCGCCAAGGTAAGCACCCGCCCCCATAGAACAGGAAGCGCTTCTTCTTCTACTGTAAGCAACCACCCGCCCGCGTAGAAGAAGAAAAAGCGCGCGGATATCACCGTACGTTTCATTTCCTTTGTGTGTTTACATCTGTAAAGACCACAAAATGGCTCCTACAAAGCGACAAGGATCCAGTTCATGAAAAGACGCAATCTCTCCATCCGCACACGGATTACTACCGTATTTCACAGCAACTGATATTCCTGTGAACCGCACTGTGGAACGGGAGCACGTACGGTGAATATTCGCACCACAGGGAATGAGAAGTCATCCTTCACTGTGGTTCCAGCTTGCCATGCTAATGAAACTTCCACCCATGGTGATATTCAAAAGGAAGACCTTGCCAAAAGAGACCTTTCCAGCCGGCGTCATCATAAAAGCTAACTCGAAGGGATGGATGAAGAAAAGATGAGCGAGTGGTTAAGGTAAGTTTAAGTTTACGCGAAGAGGCCGGGTGGCTTTTTTCACGCAGCTCTGTCCATGTTGATATACGTATGTTTGTGATTGCACATTTGCGTACATTTTGGGAGTGAACAGAGTTGTTAGAACGCTGGTTTTTAATATATTATTAAAGTTTGACTGACCTATCTGACTGTTTTTTTTGACATTCCTTTAGCGCAGTTAGATGCGGCTTACAACACCGGGCGGCTTATAGGTGGACAAAGTTTTGAAATATGCCGTTAATTGAAGGCGCGGCTTTTAACCCAGGGCGCCTTATGGTGCGGAAAATACGGTATATAATTTAAAAAAAATGCCACAAAAAATGTTCCACATCAACATCAAGGCTGCTTGCTGCATATCTGGTTGCGTTATGCAGAATATGGGCCAAACAGTTTGCAGGGAGCACATCTTTTTGGCTCAGTTTCAGCTTCTGATACACTGTTATGTTTGCCACAATTGACACTGGCATTGTCTGCTGCATATGCAGACATGTTTTTCACCTCTAAGCCAGACATCTCAAGTTTTGCCAGCAGCTGGTTTGTTATGGCTTCTGACGTTTCGTTGCTGTCACTATAAAAATCCAACAGGACATGTTGGATGCCTTCATCAAAGTGAAAATACCTTACCACAATGGGAAAACACTTGTTTGTTCCTTTATTTGAGGCGTCGGTTGCTACGGAAAAGGGTAGGTTGTTTTCTTTTATGTAGTCGGTATGTTCCTGTACTGAATAGTGAGCGATGACGTTCTCGCACAATGCCTTGGCTTTTGTTCGGCCACAGGCCATCCCTTTAGCTGTGGGCTAGTCACTGAAAATCTCCCGGTCCACTTTCATGCCGCAGTCTAAACTTCTGTAGGACTGGTGATGCTTTGCAGTGGTTCTCAACCCTTTTTTCAGTGATGTACCCCCTGTGAACATTTTTTTAATTCAAGTACCCCCTAATCAGAGCAAAGCATTTTTGGTTGAAAAAAAGAGATGAAGAAGTAAAATACAGCACTATGTCATCAGTTTCTGATTTATTAAATTGTATAACAGTGCAAAATATTGCTAATTTGTAGTGGTCTTTCTTGAACTATTTGGAAAAATATATATAAAATAACTAAAAACTTGTTGAAAAATAAACAAGTGATTCAATTATAAATAAAGATTTCTACACATAGAAGTAATCATCAACTTAAAGTGCCCTCTTTGGGGATTGTAATAGAGATCCACCTGGATTCAGGAACTTAATTCTAAACATTTCTTCACAAAAAAAGAAATCTTTAACATCAATATTTATGGAACATGTCTACAAAAAATCTAGCTGTCAACACTGAATATTGCATTGTTGCATTTCTTTTCACAGTTCTTTTTCACAGACATTTTAGTGAGGGTCAAACCATCATGGCATGGGGGAAACTCTGGGTTTATGGTAATGAATGGAATAGCCTACTTGATTTGATGTTCAGTTTATGAACTTACATTACATTACATACCCCCAGGGGTACACGTACCCCCATTTGAGAACCACTGCTTTACAGCATGGTACACCTTGCACAGCTCCGCAGCGGTTATCTTGTCATTCAGGGGCGACGAAACTTCACGAAAAAATGTCCTCATTGAAGAGGTGCCGCACGTTTAGTACTTTTATGTTTATCCGCGCACCCGCATGCCGTTCAATTGCAGCTTTCCCCTGACTACTTACGTCGACATCACATCTACAAAGTGTGCAGAAGCCATGGAATGAGTCTCGACTGCTTTTCGTTATAAATTCGTGCTCTTTTATCCATTCAGAATTAAACGAGGTCTTGCGTTTTGGCATGATGCTAACTTTCTGTCCAAGTCATGCCGCAGAAGCACATGGACCCTTGTTTACTTTTTTAACCAATGATAAGCAGATTTGTATCAGACACCGCTCTTAGCCAATCATTTGATACGTTACTGCGTTGGGGGCATTTTTTACGGTCTTTGATTGGCTATCGCGCTGCAGCCCAGCAAAGATGAAAAAACTCTGCTCTTCAAGCCTAGTGCCTCAAAAAGGAGGACAAATACGTGTCCGGCTTGATGCTGCGCCGGACGCCGCACAGGGCATTAAAAATCCGGACTGTCCGGCCTAAATCCGGACACCTGGTCACCCTAGTTAACATGCTAATAGTGAGCATGCATGAAATAAATAAATATTTGACTTTTAGGTGCATACCTGCAATATTAGCTTAAGAGCACGCATGCTACCAGTTAACATGCATAAAGTAACAAAATATTTGACTCTCAGGGGAATATATGCAATATTAGCTAAAATGCTAGTATGCTCACAGTTAACATACGTGAAGTACCATAATATTTGACTCTCATGTGTATACCTTTTATAATGAGCGAAAAAGCTAACATTAATGTTAGCATGCGTGAAATAAATAAGTATTGGACTCTCACATGTATACCTGCAATATTAGCTAAAAAGCTGGCATGGTAATGGTTAGCATGGGTAAAATATCGAAGTATTTGACTCTGAGGTGTGACTTGTAAAATGAGCAAAACAGCTAACATGCTAGAGTTAGCATGCTAGTAGTTAAAATGTGTGAAACAAAAACAATGTTTTGATTGACGTGTATACCTGCAATATTAGCTAAAAAGCAATCATGCTCATGGTTAACATACGTGAAATATCAAAACATTTGACTCCGGGGCGTATAAACTTTAAAAATATATATAATTTTATAACATTGCTAGGAAGACTAAGTCAGGTAGTAGGGTATATTAATCTTACATGTGTAACAGCAAAATTAACAAAAACGAGCATGCTATTGTTACCATGCTGTTGCATTAGGCATTCACACAGAATAATAAAATCCAATATGTTTCCACATAATTGCAAAGTTGCATTGTCGAACATTAATTAATTGTTCATTTAATTAAAAAAATATTGCATTTATCTAATTTTTGAAGAGCTTTACATTTATGTTTGTTAGCTAGAACGCTACGTCCTGGTTCACAAATGATCAACAAACGGGCAATACCATTGTGAGTCTGAACCATGACAATGAATTATTCTATCTGCACCTTTATCCAGGTCCCCACAAAAACAGAATAGGTTCTTTCAACACCCAAGCACGACTCCTGGACAAAATGTTGAGGGGTTGACTGAATAGCTGGCACTAAGTCCAAGTGAACAGAGTGGGCTGCTAGAGTAAATCGTGTGTGTAGAAGTCAAACATCCGACTACTGGAACTTTGCCTTCTCCTTTCCTTTGTGTTTGAATAAAGCACTGGTGTTTACATAGTGGGAAAGTCACCTTTAATCCTCGACTCACCTCGACAAATAATCCTGTGACATCAAAAACGTCTACATTTCACTGATACTTTATCAGTAAAATGTGACCTTAGCACGACTTAGATATTACCACCAAAATGTATTTGAACACAGACAAAAAAGCTAACTCCGCTACACGTCTTAAAATGCAACCTCAAACTCTGCCGAGTGTCCGTCAGTTAGCTGCAAACGTGGGAGACGCCATCATTTACAAAACCCAAAAGCAGTGAAGTTGACACGTTGTGTAATTCGTAAATAAAAACAGATTACAATGATTTGCAAATCCTTTTTCAACTATATATTTGAAATATTTAAAGTTCAAACTGAGAAATTATTATTTTTTTGCAAATAATCATTAACTTAGAATTTAATGTGTGAATGTTGTCTGTCTATCTGTGTTGGCCCTGTGATGAGGTGGCGACTTGTCCGGGGTGGACCCCGCCTTCCACCCGAATGCAGCTGAGATAGGCTCCAGCACCCCCAGCGACCTCGAAAGGAATAAGCGGTAGAAAATGGATGGATGGATGGACTCGTCAGACCACAGAACACTTTTCCACTTTGCATCAGTCCATCTTAGATGAGCTCAGGCCCAGCGAAGCCAGCGGCGTTTCTGGATGTTGTTGATAAATGGCTTTCGCTTTGCATAGTAGCAACGAACTGACAGTGGTTTTCTGAAGTGTTCCTGAGCCCATGTAGTGATATCTTTTAAACACTGATGTCGCTTTTTGATGCAGTAATGCCTGAGGGATCGAAGGTCTGTAACATCATTGCTTACGTGTAGTAATTTCTCCAGACTTTCTGAAACTTTTGATGATATTACTGACCATAGATGGTTAAATCCTTAAATTCCTTGCAATAGCTGGTTGAGAAATGTTGTTCTTAAACTGTTCAACAATTTGCTCACGCATTTGTTCACAAAGTGGTGACCCTTGCCCCATCCTTGTTTGTGAATGACTGAGCATTTCACGGAAGCTGCTTTTATATCCACTCATGGCACCCACCAGTTCCCAATTAGCCTGTTCACCTGTGGGATGTTCCAAAAAAGTGTTTGATGCGCATTCCTCAACTTTTTTGCCACTTGTGCCAGCTTTTTTGAAACATGTTGCAGGCATCAAATTCCAAATGAGCTAATATTTGCAAAAAATAACAAAGTTTTCCAGTTCGAACGTTAAGTATCTTGTCTTTGCAGGCTATTTAATTGAATATAAGTTGAAAAGGATTTGCAAATCATTGTATTCTGTTTTTATTTACTATTTACACAACGTGCCAACTTCACTGGTTCAGGGTTTTGTACTTTTACTTGAGTATTTTTGCGATCACCACCTGTATTTATATAATCATTATATTTATTTAAAATCTATTGAATACTGCTTGCAAATACGTATTGATTTGAGCCTGGCAGTCACATGACCGCACTCAAACTATACACACTGTAAAAAGTAACATAACTCTTCAATGTTTACTTACAAAGTATGAAAAATAACATTTACTGTATATCATCGTGTGTCAGTAGAAATTTTCACATATCAGCCTACATTCCTACAAGAATTCCACTTCCAACTAGAGAAAATGGTTGTAGATGTTTTTGATGTTTTAGTGCACTTATGCTAACATTAGCCCTGTTATAACGTCGTAAGGGACTGTGATATGTTGTAGTACATGCTGTAGTAGTGTCTCTCTCTTACAAACACACACACCAACTACAGTTGTAGTGCAAGTACCATTAAAAAAATAGCTACTAAATAAATAAGTTACTCACCAGTTACTCAATACTTGAGTAGTTTTTTCACTGAATATTTACTCTCACTCAAAAAATAATTTGCTACTCTTACTACTTTTACTGAAGTCATATTACTCTAAGCAGCTCTTCTCAATTATTTTTGTCAAAACCCCAAATATTTATACTCCAAACCCAGGAGGTTGTGCCTGGGCAAGGATGGCTTCGCCCTATTGTCGGTTTTGGCACCAGCCGCTAGACTAGATCTGACCAATCTGAATCCAAGACTAGATCTGACCAATCTAAGTTTAAGACTAGATCTGACCAATCTGAGTCTAAGGCTAGATCTGACCAATCTAAGTCTAAGTGTCAGGCTTGTCCTTGACAGTTTGGTTAAGTTTTAGTTTTTCCTCTGTTTGTTTTATTTCCTGTCAGCATTCTTATTTTGGTTCAGTTTCCTGTTTGTCTCTCTGAGTGCTGTTTTCCCTCAGCTGTGGCTGATTGGCACCTGGCCACACCTGGTGTCAATCAGCCAGCTGCTATTTGAACCTGCTTTGCACTCCAGTCAGTGCTGGAGTATTGTCAATGTCGCTAATGATTGTCGCTACTACCTGTCCTTTATACTTGTCTTTGTAGTTGTGTCTACTTCTGTTCACTCTGCTCATGCCATAGTCTCGTTTCTTGCCACGTAAGTGTTTGTTTTTTCCCGTCACAGTAAGTGTAGTTTTGTTCATAGCCAAGTTTGTTCTCCGCGTTGTGCGCGCCTTTTGTTTGTACCCTTTTGTTTGTTTTTTGCTATAGTGTTAAATTAAATCATGTTTTCCTGCCGCCATATCTGCATCTTGGGGTTCGTCACCTACACCCCCTGACACTAAGACTAGATCTGACCAATCTGAGTCTAAGACTAGATCTGACCAATCTGAGTCTAAATCTAGATCTGACCAATCTGAGTCTAAGACTAGATCTGATCAATCTAAGTCTATGAGCATGAACTGATGAAGTCTACTCAGATAAGAGGCGAAACGTCTTCTAAGACAAACTAAACAGTCCAGTTGCGATCGATTGGATGCCCCGAGAAATACTAATAAAATATACTGTATTTTCTGGACCATAGGGCGCACAGGATTATAAGGCGCACTGCCGATGAGCGGGTCTAATCAGGTCATTTTTTCATACAAAAGGCACACCAGATTATAAGGCGCAAAAAAGGGGTCATATTCTTTTTTTTTTTTTTTTTTTAAACTTCCTTGTGGTGTACATAACATGAAATGGTGGTTATTTGGTCAAAATGTTGCATAGATGATGTTTTACGGATCATTTTCAAGTCACTTTATGACAGTCGCTTCAGGATGCGCCATTTTGTGGACGGTCTTATTTACGTGGCTCACCTTCGACAACGTCTTTTCCCTGTCATCTTTGTTGTAGCGGTGTAGCGTGCAAGGACGTCAGTGGAAGAAGTGTCAAAAGATGGAACTAACTGTTTTAATGACATTCAGACTTTACTTCAATCTATAACGGAGCAGTATCTCCTCATCCGTGGCTCACTAGTATGACAATAACAACGCCGGAAATGTGTCCCGTGAAAAAACATCCGACCAGAACTCTCTAATAACTAAAGTTCCTTGGGTGAATAGTGTAAACTCACTACACCAGTATGTTTTAGCGCTTTCATGGCGAGTTTACTGACAAATATAAGTAAGAACTTTACACTACTTTATATTAGAAATGGCAACAGCGGAGGATGAAGGTACCATAACAAGAAGATAGAGAAAAAGAAAAAGCTTATCGACTACGGTGTCGCCACGGGCTACAATGGCGGACCCGCGCAATTTTTCAGGACTTATGCAGATCCCAAATACAGATCAGCAGGTACCAGAAGGTAAAAAAAGTTGCTTTTGCATAATATTGCGAAACAATACGCCAGATAATATGTCTCACCATATCACACATCATAATAATACACCTATGTTGAAGCACAGTACAATCCATCGAGCGGTGCGGCTTCATAGCTTACCAAAGTTGTACTAAAACATTTTGATAGATTTTTGAGCGCCGTGTGTAATGTTCTATATTTTCAATGGAACACATACAATGTTGTGTTTACTTGAGTCATATTGCAGTCTACACATATCTCTTATGTGTGACTGCCATCATATTGCAGTCTACACGTATCTCTTATGTGTGACTGCCATCTACTGGTCACACTTATCATTACACCATGTACCAAATAAAATAGCTTCAGGTTGGTAAGCACAACCAAAATTATTCCGTACATTGGGCGCACTAGTCTGAAAAATATAGTAAATACAATTACGCAGTGCTAAAATAAATAAATTCTAGCAAAATTAATAATAGATAATAATAATATACCTTTTTTTTTTAAAGATAAACTTTCCATATAAATTTAAATGCAACTGAAAATACAGCTTCACCACTCAGTGGGCTAGTGGTTTGAGTGTCCGCCCTGAGATCGGTAGGTTGTGAGTTCAAACCCCGGCCGAGTCATACCAAAGACTATAAAAATGGGACCCATTACCTCCCTGCTTGGCACTCAGCATCAAGGGTTGGAATTGGGGGTTAAATCACCAAAAAGTATTCCCGGGCGCAGCACCGCTGCTGCCCACTGCTCCCCTCACCTCCCAGGGGGTGAACAAGGGAATAGGTCAAATGCAGAGGACAAATTTCACCACACCTAGTGTGTGTGTTACAATCATTGGTACTTTAACTTTAACTTGAGTCATAATTTTTGCACTGAAGAAACTTCTCTATGGCTTTAGCTCCAGAATTTTTCTGTTTTGGTATTGTCATTACTGCCACAATTGGTGGAAAAGCATATTACAACTGAGTACTGCTGCGGCCCACGGCCCACAGCTGAGAAACAGATTTTTTGGGCTGCCCTCTAGAGGGCGCTCATGGCCCAACAATGGCTTAAAAAACCCTAACATAAGTGTTTTAGGACTTGACCGCTCAAGCTTTACATTCCACGCAGTTCCACTGACATCCGCATTGTTTTTGGCCAGAGCTTGAAAGGGGCCAGCGAGCCACACGTGGCTATCGACCCCATGTTATAGCAAGTGTTTTGTTTTGGTTGCTCTTCGAGAAGCGGTCGTAAAAGTGCAGCAGATCAACGTGACACAACAACGCTAATGTCAAGTTTCCAAGTCACCTGCTCCCGTGTGTCATGGGAGCACCGTGTACACAAACAGCTCTCCAAACACAAGCCAGGATTGCCGAGCCCGCGCGCTTGGATTGGACGTTCGGCGGTTGTGTTGATTGTTTGCTAATAATAAGACTCACCTTCAGCGTTGTGCTTGTGGCGTCACAACATTCCCTGCACACGTAACAGGCCGCAAGGGCAGCACAGTAAACACAGCAACAAGAACTTAAAGGCTGCGCTCGCCATTCATAAACTAGAGAGTACAGTACTAGTTCTACTACATTATTCATAGGGGTGTCAAAAAAAGATTTTGGAATGAATCACAATTCTTACTCGTAACCATTGATTCAAAAAAGTCAAAAATCACATGTTGTTGTTATGATAGAATATACATTCAATGACAGCTAACGCTAGCGATCCAATCATTTGTTAGCTGACAACACCTAAAGCTAATGTGCGTGCACATGTTACGGATGTACATAATTACGTCATTACGTCCTCGAAGCCGTAAGAGGGCGGGATATAACGCTTCAAATAAATTGGAAAGTTAGCGCCCTATAGGTAAATGTTACAAACAACTCCTTATGTATCATTATCACTGGAGAACATTATCAGTATCATGAGGTATCGTGCTTCAAAACCCCGCTGGGAAAAGCTGTGCATGACAAAACATGCCACAAAATTGTAGTCATCAGCACAAATTGTTTTTGTTATGTTTAATTAGTGTTTTATATAGTAATTTGAATAAATTACTAATTTTTGAGTTTATTGAATTGTATTTTCAGTACAAAATAATTAAAGTTGGTCAAAAAGTGTTTAGTTTAAATAAAGATTTTAAAAAAATTCAGGCACATTGCTCCACTTTAAATCTTTTCTGTTACAGACTAAAAATAATGTTTTATAAAGTTTTGTTTTTTGTTTTCGCTATTGTTAATAAGGGTACACTGCTATGCAGAGGTGTACTTATGATCATTTTATAGACAAATATTACTCTTTATAGTAGCGGCGAAGAGGGTGCGAAAAAAAAATGTCTTCCAAAAGGGGCACATCAAAAAAATAATTGAGAGTCACTGAATTAATCAATTATAACATCAACAACATGATTGCCCATGTAAAACAGTTTGAGTGTTGTTTTGCACTCTTTTTTTTTTATAAAAAGGCACACTGCAAAAACTGAAATCTAAGTAAGATTAAATATCTCAAATAAGGGTGATATTTGCTTATTTTCTGTTTGATAAGATAATTCTTCTCACTAAGAAGATTTTATGTTAGTGTTTTACCGGTACTTGTTTCAAGTGTTTTGGTCCTAAATTAACTCACTAAGATATTACAGCTTGTTGCTGAGATGTTATGACCTATATTGAGTAAAACATGCTTGAAACTAGAATATCAACAGTTGCAAAGCTGTGTCATCAACACTCACAAGTATAAAACTACTTTTTTAAAGTAATAATTTCTTATTTCAAGCATGAAAAAAAAAAAAAAATCAGGACTTTGACACAATTGTGTCTCATAAAACAGATGACAGCCAAATGGACTTTGCTGTTTTATTTTCAATGAAACAATAGAAAATATGCACTCATAAAGTAGTACAGTTGGCACAGTACAGTAAACAGACAGTTAATATTTAAACATTTCACATGTGACATTTCTAACAATTTTGAATAGAAATAGTTCATGCACATTCAGATGAATTCTTCAAAATTACAATTAAAAATTTTTTGGCCGGGGGCCGTGCTGTATATATGCGCACTAATTGACTGAAAGAGCACGAACTTGGCGCGATGGTGTCATGTTATCGATGGAAAAATGCATTTTTAGACCATATTTTTTTCCTGAGAGGCTAGTAGACCCTGAGAGTAACAAGCGGTCGCCTTGTTGCCTTTCCATTAAGAAAAATAAACTAGTTTTTAGTGTAAGTTTGCTGGTTTCAAGAAATGTAATGACATAATATCATTATGTCAAGATAATGGCACTAGCATTTGAGCAGCATATTGAGCAAAAAGGTCTCTTTTTTTTTTCAACCAAGAAAAGTGCATTTGTTATTAGTGAGAATATACTTATTTTAAGGTATTTTTGGGTTCATTGAAGTTAGCTAATTTTACTTGTTTTGGAAAGTCTTGACAAGCTAAATTTTCTTGTTCTATTGGAAAATAATTTTGCTTTGTTCAAATAAAATACCCCTAATTTTATTTTATTTTTTTCTTGTTTTGGAACACTGACTTTTTGCAGTGCATGTTTCACGTTAAAATAGTTTTGAGGGCCAAGCACTCATTAAATTCATTTAAATTCATTTTAATGGGCGACAATGAATTGGGATGCAAGTGTTTTGAGTAACGAGCTCCGTCACAGAACCAATCGAGCTCGTAAGTTGAGGTACCACTGCACACCTTACCTCCTCCTACAGGACAGGAGTGGAATGAAGCCCGACATCATTAATGTTGTTGGTTGCCAAACTATTTTTTTTTTCTCCAAATATTTTTATTGAATTTTGCAGACAGTACAGTATGATGGATCATGGCAACAGCAAGTTGAGGTATCTGCACATTTTACAATATGCAACATAATAAACCCCACCCCTTACAATACCCCCCCACTTTAATTCCCAAGGTAATTGTCACCTAGTGCCCACAACAAATATAGACACACATGAATATATGCAAACTTAGATTCAATCTAACAAATATATTAAAGATAAATAAAAGATAAATAAGGTAAAATAAATAAATAAATACTACATAAGATATGCAATAAAATATAACGTAAAAGTAAATAAACACAAGGAATGAGGGTCGGGGAGGGGGGGGGGGGGGGGGGGGGTCAGCTCTGTCTAAGTTGTGTTACTCGAATCGCTTGGGGTGATGTCAAGCTTGTCCCTAATAAGGTCCAACTGTTATGGCTCGGCGGAGACGCAAGCTTCCATTTAAAAAGAATTGTACGTCTAGCCAGCAGAGTCGTTAACGCAATGACATGACAAGCGGTTGCAGGTAAACCGTCCACCTGCGGAACGCCAAAAAGGGCAGTCGGTTGCCAAACTATTTAAGATTGACTGCGTTGTTGGTAATCCCATCAAGCTAACTACTACTAGAACGTTTTTCATCACAAGACCTCTTCAAAAACCCACCGCTCACCTCGAATTATCCAACCTGTTTGTTCAAGGTCAACATTCCCACCTTCTCACGCCAGATTCCTAGAAAATTCTGCAGGATGTCTTACTTGGAAAGCGAGACAATCATGTGACCTGAAGTGCTTTCAACGCTCGGCAGAGGAGGACCGGCAGATGCTAAGGCGGGTGCAGCGGCCGAGACTTTTTCCGCTGCGTCTGCTGTCACGTCATTAACTATTTGGAGGACCGGGGGGCGTGTTCCGCCGAGTGGCTTCTCACCGACGTGGACGACGTCCATCTGTGTGTGTGTGAGTGAATGGAACTTTGGCATCACGTAACCCGCCGAGCTGGGGGCACAACGTGTGCCAAATGTGCTGAACACGTGCTGAAAGCACCGTTAAAGGGGGGGTTGGGGGGAAACAATACACAATTCTTCAACTCGGTGGCACGTACAGTAGGTGCTGGTGCCAGAGCGGTACTGGTATCGGTACCAAAATGTATTTTGATACTTTTCGATACTTTTCTAAATAAAGGGGACCACAAAAAATAGCATTATTGGCTTTATTTTAACAAAAAATCTTAGGGTACATTACCGGTAAACATATGTTTATTATTGCAATCGAAGAACAATTCTGTCCTTAAATAAAATAGTGAACATAGTAGACAACTTGTCTTTTAGTAGTAAGTAAACAAACAAAAGCTCCTAATTAGTCTGCTGACATATTCTGTAACATATTGTGTCATTTATCATTATTTTGTCAAAATTATAAAGGACATCAATCATTAATCCACTTGATCATTTCCTGTTAATATCTGGTTATATTCCGTTTCAACATGTTCTATCTACACTTCTGTTAAAATGTAATAATCACTTATTATTCTGTTATTTGATACTTTACATTAGTTTTGGATGATACCACAAATTTGGGTATCGATCCGAAACCAAGTAGTTACAGGCTCATACAATGGTCATAATTTAAGTTCTCATGTCCAGGGATGTATTTCCTGAGTTTATAATTATAATATACATTTTCTAAAAAATGAAAAAAGATTTTGTGATGCTAAAAAATATAGATGTAATCATAGTAGTATCGACTCGATACATTCCTGTACGTGGTATCATTTTACAGTGGATGCCATTGGATCTGTTTACATTGTGACGCCGGTGAGCTATTGTATCCTCCTAGGGTGTGTAGTGAAGCATGTTTAGCTATTTCCTCGTCCTGCAGGGATGATACTTGTAAGAAACTTACTTTATTTGTCGCCATGTAGGGAGGATTAGTGATTTAGAAGTAGCTAAAACACTGCAGACTGCGGCTGGACGTTAGCCGCTAACTAGCTAGCCATGTTTTAAAACACCTCTTCCTGAGGGCGTTTCAGTGTTATAACTTCACCTTTATCTTTAGTTTTTAGGCAAAAATGTGTCCGTTCTCCTTTTTCTGTCTACACACTGTGTCGGCTTGTAAGTACTCCCTGTGTCTGTGCACTGCCGAACATGCTCATCTGCTCGTAAACCCAGCAATATCATGACGTGACGAAAACACGCTGTCATGCCCGTTAAAAAGGGGGGACCAGTACCTTTTAGAGGCGGTACCGAATATGATTCATTAGTATCGCGGTACTATATACTGGTATACCGTACAACTCTAATATATATATATATATATATATATATATATATATATATATATATATATATATATATATATATATATATATATATATATATATATATATATTAGGTTGTGAATCGTTTTTCAATTTGCGGGGGCGTGAAAAAAATTATGTCCCCAAGGGGGGGTGGCATGAATGGGGAGGGGCGCGGGGGTGTTTGGTTGGCATGACAAAAAATAATTGAGAAACACCGACTTACACAAAGCTAGGGACCAATAATTCGTATTTTGAGAAAACTAGTGTGTACCCCGCCTCCGCCTTAATGCAGCTGAGATAGGCTCCAGCACCCCCCGCGACCCCGAAAGGGACAAGCAGTAGAAAATGGATGGATGGATAGTTGAAGTAGACATTTGTTTTTGGTCTATTTCTTTCATCAAAGTTACACATTTCACGAGAAATTATCGTTGTTATACAAAATAAAAATGTTTGCTTTCGTGGACTCTGGCCTATTGGAGGTTAAAAGTTAATGCAAGGATCTTGTAATATTTTTTTTTTTTTAAATCAGTGAAATAAACACTGATATTATTTATAAGATGAGATATTTATAAGAATAATGTATTATTATTTCTTATTTATTTTATTTTTGTATTTTATTTTATATTTGTATTTATTTTATTTAAAAAATTTATATTTTTACGAGACTGAACAAAGAACTAGCAATAAAGATAACCGAAAATTCTCGCAGAAATGTTCATGGGTCTGCTATCTGTGCTGTGGGGTTGATTCATGCTAAAAAGCTAGCATAAACATTAGCATGCTAACATTAGCTTATTGTAATAGGAACAGTTAGCATACTTGCAACATGTAGACTCAAAATTCATAAATTCTGGGTGTACATTATCCAAAATGTGCTAAAATGCTAGCATGAAACGTTTGCATTTTAATGTTATCATGATAATATAGGAAAAGTTAGCCTACTTCTAAGATGGTGCCATGTATCAAAATCCATGATTTTAGGTTTAAATTAATATGATTAATATGAAAACCCGGCAGGAGTTAATACCAAAAGATGATTACCGTTCGTTACCAGAAATTACGTGAAATAAAAAATAAAAAACATGCTAACATTAGCTTACCGTATTTTCCGCACTATAAGGCGCACCGGATTATTAGCCGCACCTTCAATGAATGGCATATTTCATAACTTTGTCCACCAATAAGCCGCCCCGGACTATAAGCCGCGCCTACGCTGCGCTAAAGGGAATGTCAAAAAAACAGTCAGATAGGTCAGTCAAACTTTAATAATATATTAAAAACCAGCGTTCTAACAACTCTGTTCACTCCCAAAATGTACGCAAATGTGCAATCACAAACATAGTAAAATTCAAAATAGTGCAGAGCAATAGCAACATAATGTTGCTCGAACGTTAATGTCACAACACACAAAATAAACATAGCGCTCACTTTCTGAAGTTATTCTTCATTCGTAAATCCTTCGTCTTCGGTGTCCGAAGTGAAAAGTTGGGCAAATGTGAGATCCAAAATGGCCGGCTCCGTCTCGTCGAAGTAATCGGAGTCAGTGTCACTGTTATCCAGCAGTTCTGTGAATCCTGCCTTCCGGAAAGCTCGGACCACAGTTGTGACCGAAATATCTGCCCAGGCATTTACGATCCACTGGCAGATGTTGGCGTCGTCTGGCGCTGCCTCCCTGTCTTAGTGAAGGTGTGTTCGCCTTCTGTCATCCATTGTTCCCACGCAGTTAGCAGTCTAGCTTCGAATGCCCTGTTGACACCAATATCTAGCGGCTGGAGGTCTTTTGTCAATCCACCCGGAATGACGGCGAGTATTGAATTAAGCGCGTAAGCGTGTCTCTTACTGTGATGTTATGAGCTAGCAAATATAACAACTACACTACCCAGCATGCAACGATAGTTACGAGCATGCGCGGTAGCCCTGAGAAGCGTTGTTGTATGCTGGGAGTTAGAATGTGGTTATGAGCACGCTGTGAGTAAACGTTGAGAACTCAGTTAACACGCCTCGTCTGCATTATTTATAATTAGACAGACAACACACTTAATAGGAGCCATTTTGGGGTCTTTACATAAACACACAAATGGAAATGAAACGTCACATATCCCAGCATGCACCGCGCGCTTCTTCGTCATCCACTGTTCCCACGCAGTTAGCAGTCTAGTTTCGAATGCCCTGTTGACACCAATATCTAGCGGCTGGAGGTCTTTTGTCAATCCACCCGGAATGACGGCGAGTATTGAATTAAGCGCGTAAGCGTGTCTCTTAATGTGGTGTTATGAGCTAGCAAATATAACAACTACACTACCCAGCATGCAACGATAGTTACGAGCATGCGCGGTAGCCCTGAGAAGCGTTGTTGTATGCTGGGAGTTAGAATGTGGTTATGAGCACGCTGTGAGTAAACGTTGAGAACTCAGTTAACACGCCTCGTCTGCATTATTTATAATTAGACAGACAACACACTTAATAGGAGCCATTTTGGGGTCTTTACATAAACACACAAATGGAAATGAAACGTCACATATCCCAGCATGCACCGCGCGCTTCTTCTTCTTCCGGGGGCGGGTGGTTGCTTACAGTACAAGAAGAAGCGCTTCCTGTTCTATGGGGGCGGGTGCTTACCTTGGCGGTTGCTTGCGTAGAAGAAGAAGCGCTTCCTGCTCTACCGGGAAAAAAGATGGCGGCTGTTTACCGAAGTTGCGAGAACGAAACTTTATGAAAATGAATCTTAATATTTATCCATATATAAAGCGCACCGGGTTAAAAGCCACACTGTCAGCTTTTGAGTAAATTTGTGGTTTTTAGGTGCGGCTAATGGTGCGGAAAATACGGTACCTTGTTGCTGTCATTTTTTGATTGATTGATTGATTGAGACTTTTATTAGTAGGTTGCACAGTGAAGTACATATTCCGTACAATTGACCACTAAATGGTAACACCCGAATAAGTTTTTCAACTTGTTTAAGTCGGGTTCCACTTAAATTGATTCATGATACAGATATATACTATCATATATACTATCATCATAATACAGTCATCACACAAGATAATCATCAGGGTGTATACATTGAATTATTTACATTATTTACAATTCGGGGTGTGGAGGGGGGGGGGGGGGTTAGGTTTGGTTGTTATCATCAGTCATCAACAATTGAGAACAGAGAAATGGATATTGAAACAGTGTAGGTCTGACTTGGTAGGATAGGTACAGCAAGTAGTGGACATAGAGAGAGAGAGAGAGATCAGAAGGCATAAGAAAAGTATCTACATTTGATTGTTTACATTTGATTATTAACAATCCGGGGAGGGTGCTAGTTTAGGTTTGAAGTTGCCTGGAGGTGTATTTTTATTGCGGTTTTGAAGGAGGATAGAGATGCCCTTTCTTTTATACCTGTTGGAGCGCATTCCACATTGATGTGGCATAGAAAGAGAATGAGTTAAGACCTTTGCTAGATCGGAATCTGGGTTTAACGTGGTTAGTGGAGCTCCCCCTGGTGTTGTGGTTATGGCGGTCATTTACGTTAAGGAAGTAGTTTGACATGTACTTCGGTATCAGGGAGGTGTAGCGGATTTTATAGACTAGGCTCAGTGCAAGTTGTTTTACTCTGTCCTCCAGTTGTTTTACTCTGTCCTCTAGTAGCACCATGGACGTATTCCAGTCTTCACAGGGACCCATTTTCTTGCTGCCAGCAGTCTCCTCTTGGATAAACTGCGCCTCCTTACCTGGTTAGTCCAAAGACTTCATGTTTATAAGGAAATCCAGACATAACATTGTTTGTCCTCCATTGTTTGTTAGGGCGTCTCCTTCCAACTGATGCCTTCAATGTGGCTTGGTTTTCACATTTTCCGGCTATAATAAATAGTTCAAGGGGCTGTTTGCAACTTGCTGAAAGTTACATTTTTACAACCAAAAAAATCAACCACTGGCTGGCTTATTAGTCATTTAATAGAACTGTGGAAGTTTCTCCCTTCCGGGTTCTTCGGACCACCAAGCACTGACATGACAGTTCCTTTCAGGGTTGAGAACACTGTTTTATTTTGCAATAAATGGTCTCTGGTGTGCTTTTCAGCAATTGTCTTTGCGTTGGTCTGTCTCGCTCTCGCTCATGCTCCAACTCCACCTCCTCTCTTCTCCCCGGCTGCTGCCTTTTAACAGAGCGACAGGTGATTAGATAAGCAGGCCCAGGTGGGCCATCTACACACTTGTCGCTGATCTCGAAGCCGGTCCTGGCACACCCCGCTTCGCTGCAGGTCCGCAGGCCACGCCCACCTCCACAAGAACATATATATTTTTAATGTCTATATTTTTTCACATTTAGTATTTATATTAAATACATCTTGCTAGTTGGTGCAAGGAATTTGTCTGCACAAACACTAAAGCAGTCCCAACAATTTGCATTAGGATACAATAATTTCATCAAAAACTATTATTGTATCAATGTATCATTATATCAATGTTTATTTTATTAAAATATACAAACCCCAAAACCAGTGAAGTTGGCACATTGTGTAAATTGTAAATAAAAACAGAATACAATGATTTGCAAATCCTTTTAACTTAAATTTAATTTAAGATATTACAAAGACAAGATACTTAACGTTCGAACTGGTAAACTTTGTTATTTTTTGCAAATTTTAGCTCATTTGGAATTAGATGCCTGCAACTTGTTTAAAAATAGTTGGCACAAGTGGCAAAAAAGACTGAGAAAGTTGAGAAATGCTCATCAAACACTTATTTGGAACATCCCACAAGTGAACAGGTTAATTGGGAACAGGTGGGTGCCATGATTGGGTATAAAAGCAGCTTCCATGAAATGCTCAGTCATTCACAAACAAGGATGGGGCCAGGGTCAAAACTTTGTCAACAAATGTGTGAGCAAATTGTCCAACAGTTTTAGAACAACATTTCTCGATGAGCTAGTGCAAGGAATTTAAAGATTTCACCATCTACAGTCCGTAATATCATCAACAGGTTCAAAGAATCTGGAGAAATCACTGCACGTAACATTGAATGCCCGTGACCTTGCATCCCTCAGGCGGTACTGCATCAAAAACTGACATCAGTGTGTAAAGGATATCGCCACATGGCCTCAGGAACACTTCAGAAAACCACTGTCAGTAACTACAGTTCGTCGCTACATCTGTAAGTGCAAATTAAAACTCCACTATGCAAAGCCAAAGCCATTCATCAACAACACCCAGAAACGCCGCCGGCTTCGCTGGGCCCGAGCTCATCTAAGATGGACTGATGCAAAGTGTAAAAGTGTTCTGTGGTCTGACGAGTCCGCATTTCAAATAGTTTTTGGAAACTGTGGACGTCGTGTCCTCCGGACCAAAGAGGAAAAAACCCATCCAGATTGTTCTAGGCACAAAGTTCAAAAGCCAGCATCTGTGATGGTATGGGGGTGTATTAGTGCCCAAGGCATGGGTAACTTACACATCTGTGAAGGCACCATTAATGCTGAAAGGTACATACAGGTTTTGGAGCAACATATGTTACCATCCAAGCAACGTCTTTTTCATGGACGCCCCTGCTTATTTCAGTAAGACAATGCCAAGCCACATTCTGCACGTGTTACAACAGCGTGGCTTCGTAGTAAGAGAGTGTGGGTACTAGACTGGCCTGCTTGTAGTCCAGACCTGTCTCCCATTGAAAATGTGTGGTGCATTATGAAGCGAAAATACCACAACGGAGACCCCGGACTGTTGAACAACTTAAGCTGTACATCACGTAAGAATGGAAAGCTGGAAAGTTTAAAAAATTGGTCTCCTCAGTTCCCAAACGTTTACTGGAAAACAAAGGAAAGGAAAGGCCACGTAACACAGTGGTAAAAATGGCCCTCTGCCAACTTTTTTGCAATGCATATAGAAATGAAACAACATCAACAGCACAACAAACATTGCACAATGGTATGTGACTCATCACAATTAAACCTGAAGTGTAGCGTTATCGCCCTATACTGGTCAAATTTAGCGCTACATGTTACTTTCAGAAAAGTCTGAAATTCTTACTTTGTTTTCCATTCTGATTTTCGCAATTTATTTAGATTTTTTTTTCAGAGTTGAATGAGTAGTCTTCTTCCACTCACCCCTCTGCTGCGTCATCGTGACACATATGCCTCGCTGTTGGCCCCCATTGGGTGGCGGGAGTACTGCATACATGATCAAGTTTTAATAGTTTCATCAAGCCTATTTGGGCTGGATGTGGCCCGCGGGCCGCCGTTTGAGTAGACCTGCCTTAGTTACGTAAGTCATATTACAAAAAAATGTGTGACTGCCAAAAAGGACTTAAAGGGGTGCCCTGAGGAACGCCTCAGTTATGTAAATCCCACGTTTGGACCCCGGTGTTCTATAGGTTAAAACAGGGGTCCCCAAACTTTTTGACCTTTTTGATAGCGTGATGACGTCACGTTATCGATGAGAAAATGCCTTTTGAGACAATATAATTTGCCTGAGCGACTAAGAGACCCTGAGAGTAACAAGCGGTAGAACATTGATTGATGGATGGGCTAGAAATGACAGATAAAAATAAAAAAGAATAAAAAACAATGTTTGTTTTTTTTACTCGAGACTCCCTCGGGCCAGATTTTGGACGCTGGCGGGAGGTATCTGGCCCGTGGGTCATAGTTTGGGGACCCATGGGATAAACGGTTCCTGCAAGGATCTGCCAATGTCTTTAATGTGGTCCAAAATGTTTGTCTCCCAAGTTCTGAATTGCACCTGGGGGTCGTGAAGGGCCCCCGGGCCACAAGTTGAATGGCCCTGACATTAAAGAACCGTCAGACTTCTGCCGGACATTCAATATCCCTTGAGAGGACTTGCACTAACAGTATGGCGGCCTAAAGAGACTCCCTTCCTCCCTCGTTCACCAAGTTGTGCGCAGGCAGCCAAACCAAAACCACCTTGGTTGCATTGCGACACGTCATCACCATCTGGGACAGCGCAGGACCAAAGTGTCCCTTTGCACGTCCCCCGTCACGCACGCACGGCCCCGCCAGCCGGGGTGATTGAACCCGGGACCTTTTCATACCGAGTCCCTGAACCTCATGCGCTTACTTTCCAAAATCCAGCAGGATAATAAAAGAAAATAACAAATCTTCCCGTTTAAAGTCGCAGTGGCGTCCAAGTGGGTCAAAAGAAAGTTCTGCGTGTGTCGGTCCAACAATACGTGACGCATAAAAGTTCCATTTGAAAGTGCAGACGGTCATGGAGTTCAACTAAGGAGTCAACATACCAACTTCATGCTCGCATGTTTTTATAGGTTATTCCAGGTTGTCCCTGCTTTGTCAAAATAGGTCACCTAAAATAAATAAAGTAGGGCTGCAATCCCCAACTTTTTTGATAGTCGACTATCTTAACGATTTGTATCACTGGCCATTAGCTTTTAAACGTATACTTTTAGGCATCTGCTAGCTAACAACAAAGATAGCTAGAAAATTCCCGCAGGAATTTTGATGGGGCTGCTATCTGTGCTGCAAACCTGAAGCTAAAAAGCTAGCATGAAACGCTAACCTTAGCGTGTTGTAGTGGGAACAGTTAGCATACTTACAAGATAGAGACAAGTCTCAAAGTCCACGAATTTGAGGTTTTATTGATCAAATGTTGCTAAAAAAAAATGCTAGCATGAAACATCCATCCATCCATCCATTTTCTACCGCTTATTCCCTTTGGGGTCGCGGGGGCGCTGGAGCCTATCTCAGCTACAATCGGGCGGAAGGCGGGGTACACCCTGGACAAGTCGCCACCTCATCGCAGGGCTAGCATGAAACAATAGCGGACTAATGTTAGCATGATAAGATACAAACAATTAGCGCACTTCAAAGATGGCACCAAGTATTAAACGTGGCCAGTTTTTTTTAAATACATTATTAGCTGAAATTAGCTATAATGCTAGCATACATGTATTATGTTAACATAAGGTAATCACTAAACATCAGCTTTTAAATGTATATTTATAGGCATCTGCTAGCTAACAACAAAGATAGCTAGGAAATTCCTGTAGGAATTTTTAAGGGCCTTGTGTCTGTGCTGTAAACCTGGAGCTAGCATGAAACACTTGCATGCTAACATTAGCACGTTGTAGTGGGAACAGTTATCATACTTGCAAGACAGAGACAAGTCTCAAAGTCAAATAATTTGAGGTTTAAATGATCAAATGTTGCTAAAAAAAAATGCTAGCATGAAACAATAGCAGGCTAATGTTAGCGTGTTGTAGTGGGAACAGTTAGCATACTTGCAATACAGAGACAAGTCTCAAAATCCACGAATTTGAGATTTTAATGATTGAATGTTGCTAAAAAAAAATGCTAGCATGAAACAATAGCAGGTTAATGTTAGCATGATAAGATAGAAACAGTTAACGCACTTTAAAGATGGCCCCAAGTATCGATATCCATGGTTTTTAGGTTCAAATTAAGATGATTAGCTAAAATACAAGCATGCTAACATTAACATGATAACATAGGAAAAGTTAGCGTACTTCAAAGATGGCACCAACTATCAAAATCCATGATTTTTAGGCTAAAATCAATATAATTAGCTAAAATATTAGCAGGCTGTCGTTAGCGTGATAACATTGGAAAAGTTAGGATACTTTTGGTGTCAAAATTATTTTTTTTAGGTTTAAATGAACACAATTATAAAACCCAAACCAGTGAAGTTGGCACATTGTGTAAATAGTAAAAAAAAAAAAACAGAATACAATGATTTGCAAATCCTTTTCAACTTAGATTCAATTGAATAGACTGCAAAGACAATATACTTAATGTTCGAACTGGAAAACTTTGTTATTTTTTGCAAATATTAGCTTTTAAATGTATATTTTTAGGCATCTGCTAGCTAACAATAAAGAAAGCTAGAAAATTCCCACAGGAATTTTGATGGGCCTTCTGTCTGTGCTGTGAATCTGAAGCTAGCATGAAACGCTAGTATGCTAACATTAGTGTGTTGTAGTGGGAACAGTTAGCATACTCGCAAGACAGAGACAAGTCTCAAAATGCACGAATTCCAGGTTTAAATGATCAAATGTTGCTAAAAAAAAATGCTCACATGAAACAACAGCTGGCTAATATTAAGCATGATAAGATAGAAACAGTTAGCGCACTTCAAAAAGTATCGAAATCCATAGTTTTTATGTTCAAATTAATATAATTAGCTAAAATATGAGCATGCTAACATTAGCATGGTAACATCAGAAAAGTTAGCGATGTAAAAGATGGCACCAAATATCAAAATCCATGATTTTTAGGTTCAAATCAGTACAATTAGCTAAAATATTAACAGGCTATTGTTAGCGTGATAACATTGGTTCTACATGTAAAGCGACTTTGGGTACTTAGAAAAGCGCTATATAAATTTCAGTTATTATTATTATTATTATTGGAAAAAGTTAGGATACTTTTAGGGTGGTGCCATGTGTCAAAATTATATTTTTTAGGTTTAAATGAATACAATTCGATGAAGTGAAGTATATTTATATAGCGCTTTTTCTATAGTGCAGGGATTCGCAAACTGTGGTTCGTGTACCACTAGTGGTACGCAAGCTCTATCTAGTGGTATGACAAAGAATAAGTTTATTAAAGTACAGTGTTTTATTTTCCAGTGTTACTGTTCAAACTGTGTGTAATGTTACAGTTGCCAGAAATATTGAACATACTTGTTCAAATTAAAACCTCTGCCTTTTTTGAATGAATACTTAGGCCTACTGCGCTACTTTGTTTTAATTTTCATCATCATGGTGGTGCTTGGGAAGACAATTTTTTTCTGAGGTGGTACTTGACAACTAGCATACTTCTAAGTGCCAGTTTTTTAAAGCCATTATTTTTAGGTTTAAACTAATAAAATTTGCTATAATGCTAATGTAGCGATGTAGTACTCCTTTGCGTTGTGTTTTCCCCAAAATACGACACCCAGTTTTTCTTCCAGTTCAAACATGGTTTATTCTGGTGAAAACAATCATAGTGAGTCTCCAATCAGCCTTCTCTATACATTCTAAACCGTCACATGGAAGAGAGCAGACTGACTAACACATCAACACACGATAAAAAAAAAACACACAATATCTGGTGAAAACAATCATAGTGAGTCTCCAATCAGCCTTCTCTATACATTCTAAACCTGCACAGAAATAAAACATAACAAAACTTAACATAAATGTGTCTCCTTTATGCCTACAGCAACACAGCTAGCCTGCTAATAAGTTAGCTGAAAGTTATCAAGCTAATACACGGGCAACCTACCGTCACATGGAAGAGAGCAGACTGACGATGCATACGTGCTACATCTGGGAAGTCTGCTGGGACATGTGACGTTCAGTGACCATAAAAAAATATAGGAAATTACAGTACTTAACTTAGAATAATAAAATTTGCAAAATAAAGAGTCACATTACATAATGTGTAAATGTAATAAATTAGATAAGATGACATTAAAATAAAATGACATTAAATTAAGAGGAGTAGTAAAACAGTAAGCAATTGAGATCATAAATTACCTCTGTTACACTAACATACGTATTATGTTAACATACTTCTAGGTTGGTGTCAAGTATCAAAAGCCACAATGTTTAGGTTTAAACTAATAAAATTAGCTAAAAAAAGCTATCATAAAACGTTAGCATAGCATGCCAATGTTAACAGGCTAGCATAAAATAATTTAAGATACTTCTTAGATGGTGTTTTTTACCTTCCTGTTGCTTGACGGTCACGCTAACTCGCACGTGTTCGTTCGTTTCAACAAATGGAATTTGTCAACGACAAATTTTATGATACATTTTTGTCCACAACGTTAAAACGCACAATTATTGTTTTCAACACACATGTTCCTTTTTTATCTGTGCCTTCTCAGTAGTAAAAACTGCTAGCACAAGGTGGCTAACAATGCAGGTAATGGGGGATTCATCTAATTTGGCTGTAAAAATCCTGTAACAGCGCTTCATTGCTAACCAAGCTATTTTGTTATTGTAGGTGCTAACAAAGAGGAACTACATTTCCGGCGCAACAATTTTGACTAAAGCTCCACCATTAAATATTATGTAAACCACTAGGAAGTGCTTTCAATCAAGATATGACCTCTTAACACATAATGTCACTGATCTTTATGGTATTTTTTTTGTGATATTTGACAAGTCAGAGGTTGGTTTGGTTGTAAAAAAAAATATGATCCAGTTTTTCATGTGAAAAGGTTACTAGTAATCAGGAATGTTGTTCATTCCTGAGCAAAGTCTGACAAGTCCACGTGTGTCTGTGTGTGCGCGCTGAAAGATCATCCTGACTGTGAACGAGACGAGTGCAAACATGCAAAACACAAACAAAATCCGTCCAAAAACAAGGTCGTCGGCCTGACAGACTTCAAAAGGTGTTTATTTTACTCCTCCTCTTACCTGCTCACACCTAAAAACGTGTGGTGTCGCTTTGCTTTCAAAAAAATCAGATTAAATTTTTTTTTAAATGGTAGCATTTAAGCTAGCCAGTCAGTAGCGTGCGAGCTTGCGTCCCTACAAATAATACAAATAATAAAACCGATACAACGTTGGTCACCTTAAAATATCTGAATAAAACAGCCAAAATGTAGTTTTGTGTTGTTGGCGTAGGCAACAAAGCAAATGAGTGCAATATCTAACCTAACCCTCTTGAGATATTCCATCCATCCATCCATCTTCTTCCGCTTATCCAAGGTCAGGTCGCGGGGGCAGCAGCCTAAGCAGGGAAACCCAGATTTCCCTCTCCCCAGCCACTTCGTCCAGCTCTTCCCGGGGGATCCCGAGGCGTTCCCAGGCCAACCGGGAGACATAGTCTTCCCAACGTGTCCTGGGTCTTCCCCGTGGCCTCCTACCGGTCGGACGTGCCCTAACCACTTCTCTAGGGAGGCGTTCGGGTGGCATCCTGACCAGATGCCCGAACCACCTCATCTGGCTCCTCTCGATGTGGAGGAGCAGCGGCTTTACTTTGAGCTCCTCCCAGATGGCAGAGCTTCTCACCCTATCTCTAAGGGAGAGACCCGCCACCCGGCAGAGGAAACTCATTTCGGCCGCTTGTACCTGTGATCTCTAACCCAAAGCTCATGACCATAGGTGAGGATGGGAATGTAGATCGACCGGTAAATTGAGAGCTTTGCCTTCCGGCTCAGCTCCTTCTTCACCACAACGGTTCGATACAGCGTCCGCATTACTGAAGACACCGCACCAATCCGCCTGTCGATCTCACGATCCACTCTTCCCTCGCTCGTGAACAAGGCTCCGAGGTATTTAAACTCCTCCACTTGGGGCAGGGTCTTTCCCCAACCCGGAGATGGCACTCCACCCTTTTCCGGGCGAGAACCATGGACTCGGACTTGGAGGTGCTGATTCTCATCCCAGTCGCTTCACACTCAGCTGAGAACCGATCCAGTGAGAGCTGAAGATCCTGGACAGATGAAGCCATCAGGACCACATCATCAGCAAAAAGCAGAGACCTATTCCTGCAGCCCCCAAACTGGATCCCCTCAACGCCTTGACTGCGCCTAGAAATTCTGTCCATAAAAGTTATGAACAGAATCGGTGACAAAGGGCAGCCTTGGCGGAGTCCAACCCTCACTGGAAACGTGTCCGGCTTACTGCCGGCAATGCGGACCAAGCTCTGACACTGATCATACAGGAAGCGGACCGCCACAATCAGACACTCCGATGCCCCATACTCTCTGAGCACTCCCCACAGGACTTCCCGAGGGACACGGTCGAATGCCTTCTCCAAGTCCACAAAGCACATGTAGACTGGTTGGGCAAACTCCCATGCACCCTCAAGGACCCTGCCGAGAGTATAGAGCTGGTCCACAGTTCCACGACCAGGACGAAAACCACACTGTTCCTCCTGAATCCGAGGTTCGACTATCTGGCGTAGCCTCCTCTCCAGTACCCCTGAATAGACCTTACCGGGAAGGCTGAGGAGTGTAATCCCACGATAGTTAGAACACACCCACCGATTCCCTTCTTAAAGAGAGGAACCACCACCCCGGTCTGCCAATCCAGAAGTACCGCCCCCGATGTCCACGCGATGCTGCAGGGTCTTGTCAACCAAGACAGCCCCACAGCATCCAGAGCCTTAAGGAACTCCGGGCAGATCTCATCCATGGCCTTGCCACCAAGGAGCTTTTTAACTACCTCGGTAATCTCACCCCAGAAATAGGAGAGCCCACTACAGATTCCCCAGGCACTGCTTCCTCATAGGAAGACGTGTTGGTAGGATTGAGGAGGTCTTCGAAGTATTCCCTCCTCCCATGTCCGAGTTTTTGCCTCCACGACCGCTGAAGCCGCACACCGCTTGGCCTGTCGGTACCTGTCCGCTGCCTCCGGAGTCCTATAAGCCAAAAGAACCCAATAGGACTCTTTCTTTAGCTTGACGGCATCCCTCACCGCCGGTGTCCACCAACGGGTTCTAGGATTACCGCCACGTCAGGCACCAACTACCTTGCGGCCACAGCTCCAATCAACAATAGAGGTGCGGAACATGGTCCACTCGAACTCAATGTCCAGCACCTCCCTCGTGACATGTTCAAAGTTCTTACGGAGGTGGGAATTGAAACTCTCTGTGACAAGAGACTCTGTTCGACGTTCCCAGCAGACCCTCACAATGCGTTTGGGCCTGCCAGGTCTGTCCGGCACCCTCCCCCAACTATCGCAGCCAACTCACCACCAGGTGGTAATCGGTAGAAAGCTCCGCCCCTCTCTTCACCCGAGTGTCCAAAACATAAGGATGACACAACTACAAAGTCGATCATGGAACTGCGACCTAGGGTGTCCTGGTGCCAAGTGCACATATGTGCAGCCGGTTCGAGTCTGCGTTGTGTATTGCTGGTGTTGCTTGGAAGACAAGGGGACTTGGTGGTTGCCTTTAGCCGAAACAGGTGGCGTATTTATTGCTGTATGAAATACACAGGAAATAATGCGGCAGCATTAACACACGACTCTGCAGCACACCAGTCTCCTCACGGCATGTCTCAACAGCAAGTGAGGACGACAACGTCACTCCCGGAAGAAGTTAGGACTTCAAAATAAAATGACAAATGCTCCCAAAACGAACTATTTGCTGAAAAAATTACAAAATAAAAGTGACAATGAATACAATAGAGCAATCAAATAAAACGTGAGGGAATTTTGGTGGAATGCAAAACATATATATTATATACCTGCTACATTCACCCCTCCTGAATTACACCAAAATCCTGAGCAGCTGACTGGACATGACCAGTAACACTGGGCCATACACACGGGTTTACATTAAGATCTAATCTTCACATTCAGCTTGAGAGCTACCTGACAAACAGGTTTAGAGAAATCAAAGGGTTGCGCAAGCCCTAGTCCCTCCCAGAATTGCCTGGTGCCGCGTACACCAAACTACCCGGCCCACTTTACTCTTAAGCCACACCTGCAAGGATACACACTAAGTACCATCTTACAGCGGCAAAGTGCAAAACAAAATAAAAACAACAATACAATAGACACTATATCCCAGGAAAAAATGAAAAACATAAGACAACCCTTTAGAACAGAATAGGGCAAGAAGACACTTTGATTACCAACCAAATGAGTTTAAAAAAAAACCATGATAATCGGCGTCTGAGCCATTGTCTCTACTAAGCGGCTGACCCTCTTAACAACCCTGCCAGCACGTGTTCTAAACACACCGCCTTCTTGTGTGGATGCCTGGCTTACTAGACCCCGTCCCCCAACTGGTAACATTGTGTCAGGGATAACAGTTGGGACATGGCCTGTGGCAACCCCCGGCACTGTGTCTGCTGTGTCAACTGCTGGCACTGTGACTGGTTGAAACGACTGGATACTGCTTGCATCAATCACTGATACTGTATCTGGTGCCACTGACCGGCCTATCTCTGTATCAGAAGAGTCTTGCTCCATATCAGACTGGGCTGCATCCATAGACACTCCGTCACAGGGTTGGTGACTGGCGGATTCTTCAGCCCCGCTCAATACCCATGCACTCGTCCTATCCTCCAAACTCTCCCCCTCCAAAGAGTCAATGAGATCCTCCATTTGACACTCATCCTCTGAATCATCAAGACTGTCCTCAGTTCCTGACATGTCTCCATCAGCAGACTCTATGGGCAGGAAGCTGATGTCCAGGATAAGGTTGCGATGTACCACCTTTGTTTTTCCTTTGTCATCTTCCAACTTGTAGACATGAGTCTGCGGGTTGCTGTCCATGACAGTATAGACTGTTGGTTCCCACTTGTCTGCAAGTTTCTTCTTTCCCTTCTCGCCTTTGTTGGCGAGGAGTACTCGATCTCCCACATTCAGGTAAGTCCCCTTGACCTTCCGATTGTAGCCTCTGGCTTACTTGTCTTGTTCTTTGATAGCATGCCTTTGAGCAATGCCGGCTGCTTCATGGAGGTAAGACATAAGAGATGTTACATAGCTGTCATAGTCAACGACCACCGGGTCATGTAGGACCCGTTTGAACATCACATCAACGGGGAGCCTCGGAACCCACACAAACATGAGATGAAAAGGTGCGTATCCAGTTGTTTCATGCACCGTTGCATTATATGCAAATGTCAGGGTCTGGATTTGCTGGGGCCACTTGGCCTTCTCTTTCAGCGACAACGAACGCAGCATATTCCCAAGAGTCCTGTTAAATCTCTCGGTCCCTCCGTTCCCCATGGGGTGGTAGGCTGTAGTGTGCGACTTGGAGACTCCTGATAGTTTAAGCAGCTCCGCAATAAGCTCACTCTCAAAGTTGGCACCTTGATCTGTGTGGATGCGCCTTGGAAACCCGTATACACAGAAGACGTTATCCCATAACTTTTTGGCAACCTGCTTTGCCTGTTGGTTTGCACAGGGAAAGGCATGGGCCAACTTTGTGAAGTGGTCCGTCAGGACAAGAACGTCCACTGAACGCTGCTTGCTATCCTCTGCACTACAGAAATCCAAGCACACTAGTTCCATTGGAGCCGAGGTCCTAATACTCTCAAGTGGAGCTCTGGCAGAAGGATCTGGTGTCTTGGCCAGGATGCACCTCTGACAACACTTGATGTAGTCTTTAATTTGATGCTCCATTCTAGGCCAAAAGAAGCGTTGTCTTGCCAGGTGAATTGTTCTTGCCTGCCCTTGATGTCCGGCCAAGTCATGCACACCGCGCAAGGCCTTTTCTATCAGGCTATTGGGCAACACAAACTGATGCCTCTTCTGTTTGCTCATGGAATCTCTGGTGACTCTATAGAGCACCCCATCAATAACTTTAAGCCTCTCCCACTGTCTGATAAGGACCAGGGCACTCATGTCCTGACCGTTCTTCTCTCGCCTTGAGGGCCTCCTCTGCCGATTTAGAAATGGCATGACTCTAGAGATGCCTGGGTCAAGTTCTTGACTTTTCCGGAGCTCTTCCACGGAAAAGACAGGTAGCAGGTCGTGTCCCGGTGAAACAAGGTTCTGAATGGACTGAACCAATTCTGTCGCTCTGGACTCTGTAGCTGCACCCCAGTGGTCGAGAGAATCAAGAACAGCCTTCACAATGTCGCCATCCAGAGATGGGGGACAACGGGATTGAGTTGCACCTCGTTTTGTCCTCTTCATCTGGTGACACTGGACTTGTGACTGGAGAATTAGACAGCTGCGCCCCCCTCCCAAAACCAGCAACGGGAGAGTTAAACATATGTGCCCCCCTCCCAAAACCAGAAATTGGAGTGTTAAACAGCTGTGCCCCCCTACCAAAACCAGAATCAACAGTTCGAACAGCTGTCCCATTTACAACATTGGATTCCATCTTTCAAAATAGTTTGGTTGATGTCAACAAAAATTTAAAAAAATATATAACTATTGATTATTAACAAATGGAAAGTGCTTTTTTTTTTTTTTTTTTTTTTTTTTTTGTCTTTCACTTGACACTTTACACTTTTTTTTTTTTAAATGCCTTTTTAACTTTCCATTTTAGGTAAATGAAGAAAAAAAATACCAAATCCCCCTTTTTACTGGGACAAAGTCACTTCAATGTAACCCCCTTAAAGAAACCTTCATTTGTTGTTGTTCTGACGTTCAACAACCTCCGGTGACCAAACTGGTGTTGATCCACGATGTCATCCGGGTCACGGCACCAATGTAGCCGGTTCGAGTCTGCCTTGTGTATTGCTGGTGTTGCTTGGAAGACAAGGGGACTCGGTGGTTGCCTTTAGCCAAAACAGGTGGCGTATTTATTGCTGTATGAAATACACAGGAAATAATGCGGCAGCATTAACACACGACTCTGCAGCACACCAGTCTCCTCACGGCATGTCTCAACAGCAAGTGAGGACGACAACGTCACTACCGGAAGAAGGTAGGACTTCAAAATAAAATGACAAATGCTCCCAAAACGAACTATTTGCTGAAAAAATTACAAAATAAAAGTGACAATGAATACAATAGAGCAATCAAATAAAACGTGAGGGAATTTTGGTGGAATGCAAAACATATATATTATATACCTGCTACATATGGACACCCTTATGTTTGAACATGGTGTTCGTTATGGACAATCTGTGACAAGCTCAAAAGTCCAATAACATGGACTTAACTGTGGGCGGCATGGCGTAGTGGGTAGAGCAACCGTGCCAGAAACCTGAGGGTTGCAGGATTGCTCCCCGCCTCTTACCATCCAAAAATCGCTGCCGTTGTGTCCTTGGGCGGGACACTTCACCCTTTTCCCCCGGTGCCACTCACACCGGTGAATTGAATGATGAATGATAGGTGGTGGTCGGAGGGGCCGTTGGCGCAAATTGCAGCCACGCTTCCGTCAGTCTACCCCAGGGCAGCTGTGGCTATGAAAGTAGCTTACCACCACCAGGTGTGAACGATTGATGGGTTCTACATGTAAAGTGACTTTGGGTACTTAGAAAAGCGCTATATAAATCCCAGTTATTATTATTATTATTATTATTAATAACAAAACACCACTCGGGTTCAGATCCGGGCGGCCATTCTTACCAATCACGCCTCTCCAGGTTTCACTGTCGTTGCCAACATGAGCGTTGAAGTCCCCCTGTAGGACAAGGGAATCACCCGGGGGAGCACTTTCTAGTGCTCCCTCGAGTGTATCCAAAAAGGGTGGGTACTCTGAACTGCTGTTTGGTGCGTAAGTACAAACAACAGTCAGAACCCGTATGCCCAACCGAAGGCGGAGGGAAGCTACTCTCTATTCCACTGGGTTGAACTTCAACGTGCAGGCTTTGAGGCGGGGGGCAACAAGAATTGCTACCCCAGCCTGTCGCCTCTCACTGCGTGCAACGCCAGTGTGGAAGAGAGTCCAGCCCCTCTTGAGAGAACTGGTTTCTGTGCGTTGAAGTGAGTCCGACTATATCCAGCCGGAACTTCTCCACGTCGCGCACTAGCTCAGGCTCCTTCCCCCCCAGCGAGGTGACATTCCACGTCCCAAGAGCTAGCTTATGTAGCCGAGGATCGGACCGCCAAGTGCTCTGCCTTCGGCTTCCGCCCAGCTCACAACGCACCCGATCTCTATGGCCCCTCCCATGAGTGGTGAGCCCATTGGAGGGGGAACCCACGTTGCCTCTTCGGGACAGGCCCGGCCACCACGCGCTCGCCATCGGCCCCAACTCTGGGCCTGGCTCCAGAGGGGGGCCCCGGTGACCTGCGTCCGGGCGAGGGAAATCTGAGTCTCTGGTTTTTCATTTCCATAGAAGTCTTTGAGCCGCTCTTTGTCTGATCCCTCACCTAGGACCTGTTTGTCTTGGGAGACTCTACCAGGGGGCATGGAAACCCCCGGACAACATAGCTCCCAGGATCATTGGGACACACAAACTCCTCTACCACGATAAGGTGGCAGCTCAGAGAGGAGCTCTTGAGATATTACAAACCCCAAAACCAGTGAAGTTGGCACGTTGTGTAAATGGTAAATAAAAACAGAATACAATATTCACAAATCCTTTTCAAACTATACTTAGACAATATATTTAACGTTCGAACTGGAAAACTTGATATTTTGCAAATATTAGCTCATTTGGAATTTGATGCCTGCAACATGTTTAAAAAAAGCTGGCAGAAGTGGCAAAAAAGACTGAGAAAATTGAGGAATGCTCATCAAACACTTATTTGGAACATCCCACAGGTGAACAGGCTAATTGGGAACAGGTGGGTGCCATGATTGGGTATAAAAGCAGCTTCCATGAAATGCTCAGTCATTCACAAACAAGGATGGAGCGAGGGTCACTACTTTGTGAACAAATGTGTGAGCAAATTGTCCGACAGTTTAAGAACATTTCTCAACGAGCTATTGCAAGGAATTTAGGGGTTTCACCATGTATGGTCCGTAATATCATCAAAAGGTTCAGAGAATCTGGAGAAATCACTGCACGTAAGCAATAGTATTACGGACCTTCGATTCCTCAGGCAGTACTGCATCAAAAAAACGACATCAGTGCGTAAAGGATATCGCCACATGGGCTCAGGAAAACTTCAGAAAACCACTGTCAGTAACTACAGTTCGTCGGTACATCTGTAAGTGCAAGTTAAAACTATACTATGCAAAGCAAAAGCCATTTATCAACAACACCCAGGAACGCCGCCGGCTTCGCTGGGCCCGAGCTCATCTAAGATGGACTGATGCAAAGTGTAAAAGTGTTCTGTGGTTTTACGAGTCCACATTTCAAATTGTTTTTGGAAACTGTGGACGTTTTGTCCTCCGGAACAAAGAGGAAAAGAACCATCAGGATTGTTCTTGGCGCAAAGTTCAAAAACCAGAATCTGTAATGGTATGGGGGTGTATTAGAACCCAAGGCATGGGTAACTTACACATCTGTGAAGGCACCATTAATGCTAAAAGGTACATACAGGATTTGGAGCAACATATGCTGCCATCCAAGCAACGTTATCATGGACGCCCCTGCTTATTTCAGCAAGACAATGCCAAGTCACATTCTGCATGTGTTACAACAATGTAGCTTCATAGTAAAAGAGTGCGGGTACTAGACTGGCCTGCCTGTAGTCTAGACCTGTGTCCCATTGAAAATGTGTGGCACATTATGAAGCCTAAAATACCACAACTGAGACCCCGGACTATTGAACAACTTAAAGGCCTACTGAAACCCACTACTACCGACCACGCAGTCTGATAGTTTATACATCAATGATGAAATCTTAACATTGCAACACATGCCAATACGGCCGAGTTAGTTTACTAAAGTGCAATTTTAAATTTCGCGCGACATATCCTGCTGAAAACGTCTCGGTATGATGACGTCAGCGCGTGACATCTCGGATTGTAGAGGACATTTTGAGACAGCATGGTGGCCAGCTATTAAGTCGTCTGTTTCATCGCAAAATTCCACAGTATTCTGGACATGTGTGTTGGTGAATCTTTTGCAATTTGTTCAATGAACAATGGAGACAGCAAAGAAGAAAGCTGTAGGAGGGAAGCGGTGTATTGCGGCCGACTTCAGCAACACAAACACGGCCGGTGTTTCATTGTTTACATTCCCGAAAGATGACAGTCAATTTTTACCATTGGCCTGTGGAGAACTGGGACAACAGAGACTCTTACCAGGAGGACTTTGAGTCGGATACGCAGACACGGTACCGTGAGTACGCTTCCAAACATTTGATCGCTTGCCCGTACGTACGTGCCGCTATGTGCATGTCACGTACGTAACTTTGGGGACTTTGGGGAAATATATGTGCTGTATGAACTTTGGGGAGGTGAACAGTACTTTGGGCTGTGGGATTGAGTGTGTTGTGCAGGTGTTTGAATTGTATTGGCGGGTTATATGGACGGGAGGGGGGAGGTGTTTGTTATGCAGGATTAATTTGTGGCATATTAAATATAAGCCTGGTTGTGTTGTGGCTAATAGAGTATATATATGTCTTGAGTTTATTTACTGTTTTAGTCATTCCCAGCTGAATATCAGGTCCCACCCGCCTCTCACAATCGCTCCCACTGCCCTCTAGTCCTTCACTCTCACTTTCCTCACTTTCCTCATCCACGAATCTTTCATCCTTGCTCAAATTAATGGGGAAATCGTCGCTTTCTCGGTCCGAATCGCTCTCGCTGCTGGTGGCAATGATTGTAAACAATGTGCGGATGTGAGGAGCTCCACAACCTGTGACGTCACGCTACTCGTCTGCTATTTCCGGTAGAGGCAAAGCTTTTTTATCAGCGACCAAAAGTTGCAAACTTTATCGTCGATGTTCTCTACTAAATCCTTTCAGCAAAAATATGGCAATATCGCGAAATGATCAAGTATGACACATAGAATGGACCTGCTATCCCCGTTTAAATAAGAAAATCGCATTTCAGTAGGCTTTTCAGCTGTACATCAAGCAAGAATGGGAAAGAATTCAACCTGAAAAGCTTCAAAAATTGGTCACCTCAGTTCCTAAACGTTTACTGGGTGTTGTTAAAAGGAACGGCCATGTAACACAGTGGTAAAAATGCCCTTGTGCTTACTTTGTTGTGTAATGTGTTGCTGCCATTAAATTCTAAGTTAATGATTATTTGAAAAAAATTAAGTTTCTTAGTTCAAACATTACTCCTCTCTGAGCTGCCACCTTAACGTGGTAGAGGAGTTTGCGTGTCCCAATGATCCTAGGAGCTATGTTGTCCGGGGGCTTCCATGCCCCCTGGTAGGGTCTCCCAAGACAAACAGGTCCTAGGTGAGGGATCAGACAAAGAGCAGCTCGAAGACTTCTATGGAAATGCAAGAACCGAGACTCAGATTTCCCTCGCCCGGACGCGGGTCACCAGGGCCCCCCTCCGGAGCCAGGTCCGGAGTTGGGGCACGATGGCGAGCGCCTGGTGGTCGGGCCTGTCCCCATGGGGCCCGGCCGGGCACAGCCCGAAGAGGCAACGTGGGTCCCCCCTCCAATGGGCTCACCACCCATAGCAGGGGCCATAGAGGTCGGGTGCAATGTGAGCTGGGCGGTAGCCGAAGGCAGGGCACTTGGCGGTCCGATCCTCGGCTACAGAAGCTAGCTCTTGGGACGTGGAACGTCACCTCGCTGGGGGGGAAGGAGCCTGAGCTAGTGCGCGAGGTAGAGAAGTTCCGGTTGGATATAGTCGGACTCACCTCGACGCACAGCAAGGGCTCTGGAACCAGTTCTCTCGAGAGGGGTTGGACTCTCTTCCACTCTGGCGTTGCCAGCAGTGAGAGGCGACGGGCTGGGGTGGCAATTCTTGTTGCCCCCCGGCTCAGAGCCTGCATGTTGGAGTTCAACCCGGTGGACGAGAGGGTAGCTTCCCTCCGCCTTCGGGTGGGGGGACGGGTCCTGACTGTTGTTTGCGCTTACGCGCCAAACAGCAGCTCAGAGTACCCACCCTTTTTGGATTCACTCGAGGGAGTACTTGAGAGTGCTCCCCCGGGTGATTCCCTCGTTCTACTGGGGGACTTCAACGCTCATATTGGCAACGACAGTGAAACCTGGAGAGGCGTGATTGGGAAGAATGGCCGCCCGGATCTGAACCCAAGTGGTGTTTTGTTATTGGACTTTTGTGCCCGTCACGGATTGTCCATAACGAACACCATGTTCAAGCATAAGGGTGTCCATATGTGCACTTGGCACCAGGACACCCTAGGCCGCAGTTCTATGATCGACTTTGTAGTTGTGTCATCGGATTTGCGGCCTCATGTTTTGGACACTCGGGTGAAGAGAGGGGCGGAGCTTTCTACCGATCACCACCTGGTGGTGAGTTGGCTGCGATGGTGGGGGAGGATGCCGGACAGACCTGGCAGGCCCAAACGCATTGTGAGGGTTTGCTGGGAACGTCTGGCAGAGTCTCCTGTCAGAGAGAGTTTCAATTCCCACCTCCGGAAGAACTTTGAACATGTCACGAGGGAGGTGCTGGACATTGAGTCCGAGTGGACCATGTTCCGCACCTCTATTGTCGAGGCGGCTGATTGGAGCTGTGGCCGCAAGGTAGTTGGTGCCTGTCGTGGCGGTAATCCTAGAACCCGTTGGTGGACACCGGCGGTGAGGGATGCCGTCAAGCTGAAGAAGGAGTCCTATCGGGTTCTTTTGGCTCATGGGACTCCTGAGGCAGCGGACAGGTACCGACAGGCCAAGCGGTGTGCGGCTTCAGCGGTCGCGGAGGCAAAAACTCGGACATGGGAGGAGTTCGGGGGAGCCATGGAAAACGACTTCCGGACGGCTTCGAAGCGATTCTGGACCACCATCCACCGCCTCAGGAAGGGGAAGCAGTGCACTACCAACACCGTGTATGGTGCGGATGGTGTTCTGCTGACCTCGACTGCGGAAGTTGTGGATCGGTGGAGGGAATACTTCGAAGACCTCCTCAATCCCACCAACACGTCTTCCTATGAGGAAGCAGTGCCTGAGGAATCTGTGGTGGGCTCTCCTATTTCTGGGGCTGAGGTTGCTGAGGTAGTTAAAAAGCTCCTCGGTGGCAAGGCCCCGGGGGTGGATGAGATCCGCCCGGAGTTCCTTAAGGCTCTGGATGCTGTAGGGCTGTCTTGGTTGACAAGACTCTGCAGCATCGCGTGGACATCGGGGGCAGTACCTCTGGATTGGCAGACCGGGGTGGTGGTTCCTCTCTTTAAAAAGGGGAACCGGAGGGTGTGTTCTAACTATCGTGGGATCACACTCCTCAGCCTTCCCGGTAAGGTCTATTCAGGTGTACTGGAGAGGAGGCTACGCCGGATAGTCGAACCTCGGATTCAGGAGGAACAGTGTGGTTTTCGTCCTGGTCGTGGAACTGTGGACCAGCTCTATACTCTCGGCAGGGTCCTTGAGGGTGCATGGGAGTTTGCCCAACCAGTCTACATGTGCTTTGTGGACTTGGAGAAGGCATTCGACCGTGTCCCTCGGGAAGTCCTGTGGGGAGTGCTCAGAGAGTATGGGGTTTCGGACTGTCTGATTGTGGCGGTCCGCTCCCTGTATGATCAGTGTCAGAGCTTGGTTCGCATTGCCGGCAGTAAGTCGGACACGTTTCCGGTGAGGGTTGGACTCCGCCAAGGCTGCCCTTTGTCACCGATTCTGTTCATAACTTTTATGGACAGAATTTCTAGGCGCAGTCAAGGCGTTGAGGGGATCCGGTTTGGTGGCTGCGGGATTAGGTCTCTGCTTTTTGCAGATGATTTGGTCCTGATGGCTTCATCTGGCCAGGATCTTCAGCTCTCACTGGATCGGTTCGCAGCTGAGTGTGAAGCGACTGGGATGAGAATCAGCACCTCCAAGTCCGAGTCCATGGTTCTCGCCCGGAAAAGGGTGGAGTGCCATCTCCGGGTTGGGGAGGAGATCTTGCCCCAAGTGGAGGAGTTCAAGTACCTCGGAGTCTTGTTCACGAGTGAGGGAAGAGTGGATCGTGAGATCGACAGGCGGATCGGTGCGGCGTCTTCAGTAATGCGGACGCTGTATCGATCCGTTGTGGTGAAGAAGGAGCTGAGCCGGAAGGCAAAGCTCTCAATTTACCGGTCGATCTACGTTCCCATCCTCACCTATGGTCATGAGCTTTGGGTTATGACCGAAAGGACAAGATCACGGGTACAAGCGGCCGAAATGAGTTTCCTCCGCCGGGTGGCGGGGCTCTCCCTTAGAGATAGGGTGAGAAGCTCTGTCATCCGGGGGGAGCTCAAAGTAAAGCCGCTGCTCCTCCGCATCGAGAGGAGCCAGATGAGGTGGTTCGGGCATCTGGTCAGGATGCCACCCGAGCGCCTCCCTAAGGAGGTGTTTAGGGCATGTCCGACCGGTAGGAGGCCACGAGGAAGACCCAGGACACGTTGGGAAGACTATGTCTCCCGGCTGGCCTGGGAACGCCTCGGGATCTCCCGGGAGGAGCTGGACGAAGTGGCTGGGGAGAGGGAAGTCTGGGCTTCCCTGCTTAGGCTGCTGCCCCCGCGACCCGACCTCGGATAAGCGGAAGAAGATGGATGGATGGAGTTCAAACATTAAATATCTTGTCTTTGTGGCCTATTCAATTGAATATAAGTTGAAAAGGATTTGCAAATAATTGTATTCTGTTTTTATTTACCATTTACACAACGTGCCAAGTTCAATGGTTTTGGGTTTTATACTTATTTGACTGATGCTTGTTTTTTTATTTTTCTACTTGATGTATAAATGTTGTGGGTTACTTGTTTGGGGGGATAATAAAAGAACGTTTGACGTGTGTTTGATTGCATTTCTGGACTGTGTATGTCTAAAATCCGTTAATTAAACGTTTAAAAAAACATTTAATTATTTTATTTTGCCATTTAATAAGCACGTTTCACACTGAAAATTATCAAATGTATGATTTATTTATTTATTTTTGCTGGGTGACCGAAAGTGCTCCCATGCCTTGCAGGTCTCGATTTTTTGAGATCGTCATATGAAACCATAACGTAATAAATTGTACATAGTTTGTACAAAAATGTATTTATGTATGTATTTACTATTATTTAGTGTATGTATTGAATGTATTTAATGTAACTGTTATTTACTTCAATGTGTGCATGGATTCCAATTGGGGACATGTCTTGCCACAACATCGGTTCCATTTTCTGTTTAATGTTGTCACACAGACGTGTTTATTTGGACTGTCGACTGTGTCGAGGCTAAAAAGTAAATACTGAAGAGTCGGCATAAAAATAAACACAATTGTCATAACTTTACACAATTTGCAAAGGCAACTGGTTTTGATTATTATTTTTATGGATTTGTGGCAGACCAATAAAATGATGTGGCTGACCACATCAAATGAGTGGCGTGACACATTAAAATATGGGGACACATTAAAATGAAGTGGCAGTCTACAGTAAAATTTGGCAGGCCACATACATGATGTGACGGACCACATAAAATGATGTGGCTGACCAAGTACTACATGTACTATAATACACCTCATGGTGCAACCTGGACACATCATCAGTGATTCTCCCGGGGTCATAGGGTGTTTCGGGTCTTAATCAAACACCCTCACCCGGGCGACCCAGCCGAGGGTGATCAGTCCCTCGACTTGTGTCCAAGTAGCGCACTACGCCACGCGTCCCCCCTCCTCAACCAGAGCCAATGTGAAGCCTTTTCAGACGCTTCCAAGATGTTTTTTATGGCTCTTCTCCTGTGCAGTCCACAAAACCTAAGGAGCCCAAGGACCCGGTGTAAGGTCTTGCCTGCAAAACCCCTGCAGCCCACCTCAATAGGCTTGCAGCGGGCCTTCCACCCGTTCTGCGTACTTCGCCCTCTTCCTTTCCTGAGCTTCCTCCATTCTGTCCTCCCAGGGGACAGTAGCTCAAGGAGCACCACCTGCTTTCTGGTTCCAGACATCAAGACCATGTCTGGCCGGAGTGTCGTAGTTGCGATGATGTCTGGGAATCGCAACTGCCTTCCTAGGTCAACCAAGAGCGGCCAGTCCCTTGCTGTTGTTAGCAGGCCCCCCTGGGTCTTCTTGGAGGGTTGAGGTTTCTCTCCTGCTCGGACAAAGGCAATTGTGCTCTTGGTTGGGTGTTGCCGCTTACTGGTGTTGATGCCCGTGCAGATGGTGTCTGCTATTGCCCGCAGGACCTGGTCGTGGCGCCACCGATACCTGCCATCTCCCAATGCCTTTGAGCAACAGCTGAGGATGTGTTCTAATGATCCTCTTTTCTGACAGAGCTGGCACACAGGTGCGTCTATCAGGCCTCAGGTGAACAGGTTAGCAGGGCTAACATCATAAACTGACTGGACCAAGAACTTAAACTGGTGTGGCTCCGCTTTCCAGAGTTCGGTCCAGGTGATCTTGCGACCAGCTACAGTATGTGCTCCCACTTGGTCCAGGCCGCCTGCTTGCTCATTCCCACAACTCTGCTGAAGCGAGCCTCCTCCACCTCGGCACGAACCTCCTTTTGGACAAGCTTTCACCTTTCCTTTCCTCTGGCTCTGCTGTAGCTTGGTTTGGTGTTGCTACCCAGCCCAGCCCGACCAGTAGCTACGGTTCCCACCAGGGTGCTGTGCCGCAGCCTCGCCTCTGCCCGCTTCACTGCATCCTGGGCACGCCACTTCCTTCCTGTTCTGACCTCCACACCAGCTGAAGATACTTTCCCATCAGCAGAATCTCTGTAGAGCAGGACTTCTCTGGCCCGGGAAACCTTGAACTTCTCTGCCAGACTACTGAAAGGAACCTGCAGCTTGGTGTTGTGCCCAAACAAAGCAATGCTGCTTAGGCTCCATGGCAGACCCAGCCACCTGCGCAGGGACAAGCTGATCTTCCTCTCAAATCCCTCCACGATGGACATTGGGAATTCGTACATCAGCAGCGGCCAGAGGAGACGAGGCAGGATGCCATGCTGATATATCCAGGCCTTGAACTTCCCAGGAAGTCCTGACTTGTCCACAACTGAGAGCCACATGTTGAGGTTATCGCTGGTAGCTTGAGGTGCAGCGGTATCTTTCAGATCACCAGTGAAGTGCTTGCCCAGGCTCTTCACTGGCTTTTCTAACACAGATGGAATTTGGGTGTCTGCCAGACTGAAGCGAAAGTGGTCGGCTACCTTTCCTTTCCTCAAGACCAAGGACCTGGACTTAGAGGGCTTGAAACTCATTCTTGCCCCACTAATGAGTCGATCAAAGCCTTGAAGGAGCCATCTGCATCCAGACACTGATGTTGTGGTTACCTTGAGATCATCCATGAATGCTCTAATCGGAGGCTGCCGGGTGCCGGATTTGGACAAAGGGCCTCTGCACTCTACTTCCGCAGACTTCACAAGCATATTCATGGCCAGTGCAAACAGGGACAGAGATTGTACAGCCTGTGATGATGCCTTTCTCTAGACGATGCCAATCTGATGTTGAAGTGCCAGAGGACACCCTCAGACTAAAATTGTTGTAATAGTCGAGGATGAGATTACGAATCTTCTCTGGAACGTGGTATCTGCTCAGAGACAATTCCACCAACTTGTGTGGAATTGATCCATAAGCATTGGCGAGGTCCAGCCACAGTACTGTCAAATCGCCTCTGTTCTCTCACGCCTCACGGATCAGCTGTTACACCAGTGTGTTCGATGCACCCTGGAACTTCTGGGACTTCTCCCTTCTGCACCGAGGTGTGTTCTTCAGGAGAAATCCCATGAGGCGATTGGAAACGATCTTGAAGAAGGTCTTGCACTCAACACTAGGAGGGAGATTGTCCTGAACTGCTCGATGTTCCTTGCGTTTTCCTCCTTGGGAATCCATACTCCCTCTGCGTACGTCACTGCTGAGGTACTTTCCCTCTTTTCCAGATCACCCGGAAGATCTTCCAAAGATGCTCCAACAGACGGGGACACTGTTTGAAGACCTTGTACGAAACTCCACTTGGGCCTGGTGCTGATGCTGTTCTGGCAGATTTGATTACCTCTTTAACTTCCTTCAGGGTGGGTTCACTGATGTCGAACAGGGTGCAGGGTTCTGGTGGGCATATGAGGGCTGCACAGTGGCCGAGGTCTTGCTCTCTCATGCCGTCGCTGTAGGGGTTCTTGATGTGGAGGTTGATTTCCTCCTCGGGACATGAGAGTTGACCACTGCGTTTCTCTCCCAGCAGCTTCTTTGTGAATCCAAATGGATTTGCAATGAAGGCACTGCGCTTGCGGGCCCTTTCCTTGCCTCTCGGCACGTCGCAGGGTGATCAGCCTATCCCTTACCACACCCCTCAGTTCTGCCAAGGCTGCCTTCTCATTCTCGCTTGCCTTCCTGTACTGGCTCCTGAATACTCTGTTCTTGTCTGAGTTGGGAAATCTTGGTTTCTCCCTGGTTTGGAATTGGTGCTGCAGTTGTAGTCTTGGTGGCACGTTGTTCCTTGATGCCAAACCAATAAATGTAGCAGTGCACAAAAAAATTACGTGGCTGACCACAAAATGAATGGCGTGCCACTTTAAAATATGGGAAGGGTCACATTAAAAAAAACATGGCAGGCCACATAAATGTGATGGACCACAAAATGGCATGGAGTGATATGGCAGGCCTTGTTAGAATTATGTGGCATGCCACAATAAAATATGGGAAGGGACACTTTAAAATGATGTGGCAGTCTACAATAAAATGGTGTGGTGGACCACAAAATGACTAGCGTGACACATTAAAATGAAGTGGCAGTCTACAATAAAATGGTGTGGTGGATTGATTGAGACTTTTATTAGTAGGTTGCACAAAATGAGTGGCGTGACACATTAAAATGAGATGGCAGTCTACAATAAAATGTGACAGACAACATACAATGATGTGGCTGACCAATAAAATGAATGGTGTGCCACATTTAAATATGGGAAGGGACACATTAAAATGATGTAGCAGTCTACAGAGAAATGTGACAAACCAAATAAAATGTTTCTGGCCTATAAAACACCACATAAAAATGGAGGTATCAGTCTACACTAAAATTATACGGTGTACTACATAAAATGTGGCTACCCAATAAAAATAAATATGGCAGTCCACATTAGAATTATGTGACATGCCACATGAAAATATGGGAAGGGAGATTAAAATGAAGGGGTAGTCTACAGTAAAATTATTAGGTGGGCCACATAAAATGATATGGCTGACCAACAAAATGAGATTGTGAGCCAGAATTGGCCCCCGGGCTTTGAGTTTGAGACCTGTGAGTAATATTTGTGCAAGTTTTTGATTGCACATCTTTTCAAATATCTGCTACTAGTGATTGTTTCCATGCTATTAAAAAGTCTGCCAGATAACTCCACTCATTTTTTAGGTAAGAACATTAAAAAAAAAATCCTTCGTTAGATTTGCTGTGTGAAATGTGCAGGAAAGACAAAGTGCTACAAATAACAGGTGCATTTATTAATGGTTGCAAAAGGTTATTTACATTATGTACAGTAAGACCTCTCTTCCAAGTATTCAGTGTATCAATAATCTCACTCAGCAGAAAGGCACACTGATAAATAACATTGGTCTTGCAGTGCTTCACATGGTTTCATAAATTAAAACATTTAAAAATGTACAGTATAGAGACTACAATAGCTGGCGTACATCCGCGACCTCACTTTACAAACATTCTCTAACTCGTCCCAGAGCAATCTTTTCAAGATCACCATGACCTTCAACACTGGACAAATGCCCCCCCCCCCACATTCCTCCCCCAAGAGTTTGCAGAAACCAACCATGCAGGTGTAGTTTTAAATACCCCAGACCTCAAGCCCCTCCCACTGTGCGCCGATCCATCTATCCTCCAATGAAAAGTGCTGATAAAGCGAAGGCAGTGCTGGTCGCTTTGAGACATGTTGGGTCCCCGTGGTGATGTTGCAGGGCAGGATGTTACATGGGCACTCTGTGGGCACAGAAACAGGTTTTAGTGGACCAGTACAAATATAAATCTTGTTAGAATAGAATACAATTCTATTCTAGTGGACCAGTACAAATATAAAATCACGTTACCGCTTACATTCAGGCCTCTCATAGCAGTCTTAATTAACATCGCCACACAGGAAAAAAAAGGTCTTCTCTGTCGGAAGAAAGTGGAAGTTGCAAATCAAGGTTGGTTGAATGAACAAAGACACTCAATGTCTGGTAACCGAGCAATGCAGAAAGCGATCACTGGGAGTGACACGCTAACAGCCAATCAGGTAACAGTATCAACTATCATGTTTGGTTGCACCATTGGTTGATTCTTTTCATGGAGTGAGAAGAGTAAAAATGAATAAATTGTGGATAAAACAGGAAATGACACCAAGACCATTACTATTATTAAGACTGGTAATACCACATCACCTTAGCCACGCTCACCCTTTAGAGCACAACTTCCTGGCACTAAACCTGCAGAAAATAGTTCTACGGTTTCTCTTTGTTTACATTTTCACACTTGGCACTATTTTGTTTAACTATTTCTTACATATTCCTTATTTTGAACCTTCATTTTAAGAAGTTATTGTTAAGTGTTCAATTTTAGAATTTTGTTTACATGCTTGTGTTGACATTTCCTTTCTGCCTCGATAGCTGAGGGTTATACAATCAGAGGAAGGTTACATTTGAAGTAAAAATGTTCACATCATAGCACTACTTAGCAGTCTGTGTGCGACTTGTGTGCTTTACTTGTCGTACTTTTGTTCCCGATGAAGTCATTGCTGGGGTTAATGCTGACTGAGCAGTTTCCTGCTTTCTGCGATTACAACATTGGTCCTGTGTGCCATATCCTCATGAGAGCCAGCGTCCTCTCCAGTGGACATTTGTGTTTTAGTACAAAAGGAAATTTTTTTCCTTACAAAATTGTTTTTTTTGCAAAAAGTAAAATGTCCACAACAAATGACAGCCGCTTGTCTTAATCCTCAAACGTTGGGGATGTCCCGATCAGGGTTTTACAAGACTGAGTGAAATCGGCCGATACCAATTACATGTATCAACTGTCAATGTGTAAATGTATTTACAGGGAGTGCTATTGACAGTTGAACAATATTTCAACGAGTTATTCTCTTCATGACACAACAGTACACAATAAGTAAACAAAAGTAAAAACTACCGTATTTTCCGCACTATTAGCCGCCCTGGGTTATAAGCCGCGCCTTCAATGAACGGCATATTTCAAAACTTTGTCCACCTATAAGCCGCCCCGTGTTATAAGCCGCATCTAACTGCGCTAAAGGGAATGTCAAAAAAACAGTCAGATAGGTCAGTCAAACTTTAATAATATATTAAAAACCAGCGTTCTAACAACTCTGTTCACTCCCAAAATGTACGGTAATGTGCAAATGTGCAATCAGAAACATAGTAAAATTCAAAATAGTGCAGAGCAATAGCAACATAATGTTGCTCGAACGTTAATGTCACAACACATAAACATAACGCTCACTTTCTGAAGTTATTCTTCATTCATAAATCCCTCGAATTCTTCTCCTTCGGTGTCCGAATTAAAAAGTTGGGCGAATACGGGATCCAAAATGGCCGGCTCCGTCTCGTCGAAGTAATCGGAGTCAGTGTCGCTGTTGTCCAGCAGTTCTGTGAATCCTGCCTTCCGGAAAGCTCGGACCACAGTTGTGACCGAAATATCTGCCCAGGCATTTACGATCCACTGGCAGATGATGGCGTATGTCGTCCGGCGCTGTCTCCCTGTCTTAGTGAAGGTGTGTTCGCCTTCGGTCATCCATTGTTCCCACGCCGTTCGCAGTCGTGCTTTAAATGCCCTGTTAACACCAATATCGAGCGGTTGGAGTTCTTTGGTTAATCCACCCGGAATGACGGCGAGTGTTGTATTTGTGTGCTTCACTTGTTTTTTGACACCATCTGTGATGTGGGCGCGCATGGAGTCGTATATCAACATGGACGGAGCTGCGTGAAAAAAGCCACCCGGCCTCTTCGCGTAAACTTCCCTTAACCACTCGCTCATCTTTTCTTCATCCATCCATCCCTTCGAGTTAGCTTTTATGATGACGCCGGCTGGAAAGGTCTCTTTTGGCAAGGTCTTCCTTTTGAATATCACCATGGGTGGAAGTTTCTGGCCATTAGCATGGCAAGCTAGAACCACAGTGAAGGACGACTTCTCATTCCCTGTGGTGCGAATATTCACCGTACGTGCTCCCGTTGTATCCACAGTGCGGTTCACAGGAATATCAAAAGTCAGTGGAACCTCGTCCATGTTGATAATGTTCTCTGGCCGGATCTTTTTTTCAGCTATCTTGTTTTTACAATATGCACGGAAAGTAGCCAGCTTTTCTTGAAAGTCTTTAGGCAGTTGCTGTGAAATAGTAGTCCGTGTGCGGATGGAGAGATTGCGTCTTATCATGAACCGGAAACACCAAGAAGCACCACCTTTAAAATCATCCAGGTGAAGTTCGCTTGCTAGCGCTGTTGCCTTCATTCGAATAGTGATGGTGCTGACACTTCTGCTTGCTGCTCTCTGCTCAACAACCCACTGTTCGAGTTTGTCCTCCAACAGTTGCCATCTTGCTTTGTTCCCTCGGAAACTCTGTTTTGTCTTCTTTACCTGGCGCAGGTCATCTTGTTGCTTCCTCCACCTACGCACCATTGATTCATTTATGTTATATTCTCTTGCTGCTGCTCTATTTCCGTGTTCTTCGGCATGACTTATTGCCTTAAGTTTAAATTCTGCGTTATACGCGTGTCGCTTAGTAGGAGCCATTTTGTGGTCTTTACAGATGTAAACACACAAAGGAAATGAAACGTAATACCCGCGCGCTTCTTCTTCTACGGGGGGCGGGTGCTTACCTTGGCAGTTGCTTACCATAGAAGAAGAAGCGCTTCCTCTTCTACGGGGAAAAAAGATGGCGGCTGTTTACCGTAGTTGCGAGACCGAAACTTTATGAAAATAAATATTTATATTAATCCATATATAAGGCGCACCGGGTTATAAGCCGCACTGTCAGCTTTTGTGAAAATTTGTGGTTTTTAGGTGCGGCTAATAGTGCGGAAAATACGGTACTAAAGTGTTTTGCTTTTAGCCCACCTGTGTCAAGGGAATTACCTGAATTTGTAAACAAATGTTTGAGAAAAAAATATCGATTTAATCACTCGATCATATACTGATACCACCAATTTATGTATGGGTCCGTCCTCCTCTTACATCATGTACTGACTGACAACAGTTATATTATCCTCTATTATTGATAGGTTTATTAATTTCCTGTTAACTGCTTACTTCCTGCTGTAACGTGCTTTCATCCACACTTAAACTTTACTAACCACGTGTTTCATGGTTTTATTTAAAGCTGGCTTGGCGGCTAGCTTAGTTGTTAGCATGCCTGCACTTCTCTTGCTCTCAGTGTGCAACATGTGAATACTGAGATCTTTTCACAAAGTTTTAAAGAACAAAATAAACGAAATATACTTTGACATAACATTAAATAATGTTGTGGATTCTTAAGTCATTTTTGAGTGTTTAAATATAGCTTCCAGTTTTATATTTGTAAACCGTTTCAGGTTGGGGGTTTTTTATGATAAAGGCAAACTTTTGTCACTTCCTCTGGCTCGTGTAGAATGATCACTCTGTTCTAAGAGCACAGCTGGTAGGTCACATTTTAAATATACAACTAAATATTAGTTGCTCAGTGACGTGTTTACACAAGTTCTTTCTTTATGGTGATGATAATGTCTCTTATATTCATGTAGCATTCAAGCTAGTCGTCAACACGCTGCTAGTAAATGAGCAGTATCATTAGTCCATGTGTTTATGGATTACGGTTTTACGATAATTAAAATGTATTGTCGGGGGTTTTACCGCGGTTCATAATCGTTACATCCCGATAGTGTTGTCCCAATACCAATATTTTGGTATTTCGATTCTTTTCTAAATAAAGGGGACCACAAAAAATTTCATTATTGGCTTTATTTTAACAAAAAATCTTAGGGTACATTTTAACACGTTTATTATTGCAATTTTGTCCTTAAATAAAATAGAACATACTAGACAACTTGCCTTTTAGTAGTGCGTAAGCAAACAAAGGCTCCTAATTAGTCTGCTGACATATGCAGTAACATATTATGTCATCATTCTATTATTTTGTCAACATTATGAACGACAAGTGGTAGAAAATGAATTATTCTTCTACTTATTTTCTGTTTTAACATGTTCTATCTACACTTCTGTTACAATGTAATAATCACTTATTCTTCTGTTTGATACTTTACATTAGTTTTGGATGATACCACAAATTTGGGTATCAATCCGATACCAAGTAGTTACAGGATCCTACATTGGTCATATTCAAAGTCTTTTTTTTTTAAACGAAAGAAGATTTTCTGATGCTAAAAAATAGATGTAATCATAGTATTGACTAGATACACTTGTATTTGATATCATTACAGTGGATGTCAGGAGTTGGCGTTTGTTTACATTGTGATGCCGGTGAGCTACATGTGTAGTGAAGCATGTTTAGCTATTCCTCGTCCTGCAGTGATAATGGTACTGTAAGAAACATTCTTTATTCATTACCATGGAGGAGATGATTAGTGATTTAGAAGTAGCTAAAACACTGCCGACTGCAGATGGACTTTAGCCGCTAGCTAGCCATATCGTAAAGCACCTCTTCCTGGGGGCATTTCAGTGTTATATCTTCACCTTTAGTTTTTAAGCCACAATGTGTCCATTCTCCCTTTTCTTTCTACACAATGTGTCTGTTTGCAAGTACTCCGTGTGTGTGCACTGCCAAACATGCTCCTCTGCTTGTAAAACCAGCAATGTCACGACGGCAGGGGGAGTTGGGAACCCGTACTTTTTATAGGCGGTTTAGTACCGAATACGATACATTAGAATCACGGTACTATACTAATACCGGTATACTGTACAACCCTACATCCTGATGAAAAGTACTACAACCTACCGTTTCCTTGGTTTCACTTCCCAGCCGTCGCGGCACTTGACAAAAGATATCGTTTCGCCAGGAGAGATTTCAGTCTTGGACTGGTCCTGGGCACAGAACGTGAACCTGCCATAGAAAACAAACAAACATGAGCCTGCTGACAGATTTCCGACACGACTCGTCCGTTCCCTCGTCGACGCACTTTTTCTGAGTCTCTCCAGCTTTCACGCGAATCCGTCTGATCTCCAGGACCGGCTTAGGAGGCGCCGTATTCCAGGCCAAAAAAGTCTTCTTGATGTTTTTCCAGACCGAGTTCCAGGATTCGGCGTCGCCTTCCCAGCTCAGGTCGATCTTCAGCAGATCGCCGATGTCCTTCTCAGTGAACACCAGGAAGGTGTTGGTCAGGTTCAGACCCACGGCGTCGTCGTGGCTGCGCCAGGAGAAGGCATCGGATTATGACGGGGTTATTTTTGAGAGGTCCGTGTGGCCACACGCGGTACTCACACAGCCACAAAAATGTTCTCAGTGTCCTGGTGAGCTCCGAACAACTGGACGTGGAAGGTGGGGTCGGCGTTATCCGACTGCTTCCTGTTGAAGACGTGCATCTTCATCTGGTAGTGGTAGCCTTCAAAAACCACAATAATGATTACCCGAGCCATAAACGTCTTATCAAGCCTTTATGGCGGACTCACCTCCAAAGGGCGTGTCGGCGCGCGTCTTCAGGTACATCTTGCTGTTGCGCCACTTTCGCATCCTGCGAGCGTTGTAGCCGATGTTGTTGCAGCGGTTCTTGCGGCAGCTCAGGCAGATGCCCTTCTTGAAGCGGTCCGAGTCGGTGCACTGGAAGGCGAAGCTGACGTGTTCCTTGTTCATCAGGGAGTCCACATACAGGTGCACGGCCCGCTCGTGCTCGCATTTCACCACCTCCATGAAGTCTGAGGCCAGAAGGAGCACCGTCAGTCACTGATTGGAATCTGACTTCCCGTTGGGAGACTTACTTCCTGCAACCGCCAGCACGTCGCCCAGCGCACACCCGGGTTGGACTTCGCCACCGTTGGGGTAGATGTCGATGTCGCCGATGGGCTGCTGGATGCCGATGCTAACCCCGAGAGCTTCCCGAGTGTAGGTGTGAAGAACGTCCACAAAATCGGCGTCGTCAGGGGAAAGGCGCCTCTCCTCCTCCACTCCCTCGAACATTGGTCCCGCCGGGTCCAATCCTGCTCCAAAACACCACAATTAGTGGTAATAAGTGGACTTTTTTTTTTGTATTTTTTTAATGTACCGGTGATTCTCCCCAGTGACCCTCGAACATGCGTTCCAGCGTAGCCTGCTACGTGCGCACCTAGGCTGTAGCCGATCAGGTGCACCTTCTCCAGAGGCAGACCAAGCTCATCCTGGGAGGAAAAAAACAAAAAACACGTCAGCACCCGCGCACAGAACCCATTCCGGTTCTTGGCCAGCCTGGCTAACTCGGACCAGAAGCTCCACTATACGCCACCACTACCATCCGGCTCATTAAAAGATAGTGCTTCTTAACCATAGGGCCGCAAAAAATATGTTTCTCAGTTGTATACAGTTTTCCACCACTTGTGCCAGTAATGACAATATCAAACTGAAGAAGTCTGGAGCTAAAGTCATAGAAATGTTTCTCAAGTGCAAAAAATATGACTAAAGTTTTATTTTAATTTACACTTAAATTTTATTGACCATTGAAGAAACATAAATTACATTTACTTTTTCAAATTTTCTTGTAATCAGACCATTTTTTCAGTATATTAGATGGAATTTGTACCTACTATACCGAAAATATGGACTTATTACAAAAAAAAATTGTTAAAAGTATATGAATAAGAAGACAATGAACCTTTCGGAGAAAAATAAATTAAATTTTGTTAGAATTTAATTTAAATGTTATTTTATTCATTTTTGCACAGGATTGAAACCAAGAGTTATATTACTAATTCAGTGTTAAGATTTGATCCTTTGTAGTGAAAGAGTTGGGCCCCAAAAAGGTTAAACCCTGAAATATAGCACCTTGCTCCTCCTATGGCAGGGATAGTACACTAAATTGTTTTGGGGGCCGCATTTCCAGAAAGTTCTGGACTGGGACTTCTCCTTTCCCTATAAGGAACAAGGGGGTGAACAAGGGGGTGGGTCAAATGCAAAAGACAAATTTCACCACACCTAGTGGGCGTGTGACAATCATTGGTACTTTAACTTTTAACTTTAGTCCTTTTTTTATATATTCTGGGGAACCAGCGTCCAAGTATTTGCTGCAAAAATGTTTTGTGTCCCAAGTTTTGAATGGAATTTGGGGGGGGGCTAGTCTAGGGCAGGAGTGTCAAACTCATTTTCATTGAGGGCCACATGGCTGTATGAGAGGGCCGCTTATAACCGTGAATAACATACTTATACAATTTTTTATGAATTTGATTTTTTTTTTTAATGTACACTAAAATAATCTGTAGATTTTACAGTAAAAACCTTACAATTCCATTGCCATTTTGTTTTTACCGTAAATGTAATTTTTCACAGCATATAAATGGAAAAACAGTACCAGTTTTTACAGTGTATTTAAAAGGTCAAAACTATACGACCGTTGTTTTTATTAACTATTTAAATCAAATAATTTACAAAGTTAAAATTATTATTTTTTTGGTTGTTTTTATTAACAATGAAATGTTGGCGACTGAGCCATCAGTTTGCCGAAAAACTTTTTCTTATTTTTTATTTTTTTTACAGTGCACAACTTGCTTTAATCATTTAATTTAAAATCATGACTCAAGGCGATATTTATTTACTGTCATTTTAACAAAAAGATGTTTGGAATGTAATTTTAGATCAAGTTTTAAAAAAGATCAATGTATTTTTTCGGTCAAAATGGAATACATTTAGTAAGGGAGAGATGCAAAAAAATTATAATTCTTTCGCAGGCCACGTCAAATGATGCTAGGGGCCAGATCTGGCCCCTAGGCATGGAGTTTGACACGTGTTGTCTAGAGCAGGGGTTCCCATTACGTTGATCGTGAGCTACCGGTTGATGGCGGAGGATGTGTCAGTCGATCGCCAGCCAGGCATTAAAAAAGTAGACTTAAAAATTAGCGAACATCAATATTCACCAAGACGTCACTTGATTGACATTCACGCTACCATTGGTCTTTTGAGATCAATATTAAGAAAAAATTACTGACAAGGCGAGAAACACTTTTTATTTCAACAGACTCTCGCGCCATACCTGCAGTCAAAACTATTCCACTTTCAAGATGTTTGGCTCATTCATTCAAAATGTTTCAAACGTCCACATTTCCTAAGCGATTTAAACCGTGTCACCATCTAAACATTCCACTTATTCAGGACTTTCAGGTTTCCCCACTTTTCCATGACACTTATTCTATTTTAAAGTGTTATGACTTTCACATCAAACCGTTCCAAAGTCAATTATTAGCACGCTAACATTAGCATGCTCACCATTCAGCTTTTTTTTCTTTTTTAAAAAAAATTGGTATATGCCTCAGGCAACTATTTTAGCATGCTACTTTCTTTTTTTGCTGGTATACACCTCACCATAGTTTATCACTTGACCCTTTCCAGCTAGCGTGTTAGCAGTTAGAATTTCAGTTCGGCTTTTCAGCATTCACACGCAATTACTTAGGAAGTTGCATTTCCTCATGAATAGATATTAGTTCCTCCAGTGAGTAAACCGTCTAGAGCATGATGTCAAACTCTGGCCCGCCATGTAATTTCACTTGGCCCTTGAGGTGATATCAAATTAACACTAGAGCTGGCCCGCCGATTATATTCAGCGGCGGTGCTGCCGCAGCAACACCACATTCACCGCTAATTCTCATGCTTGCCAACCCTCCCGGGAGAATCATAAATTTCAGTGCCCCTCCCAAAAATCGTCACGTCCGCTTTTCACCCAGTACATCAAATGCTGGCCCAGTCACATAATATGTGCGGCTTCAGCACGCACACACACGTGAATGCAAAGCGATACAGGTTACACTGACGGTGCTCGTATAAATAACTTTAAGACTGTTAGAAATATGCGCCACACTGTGAATCCACACCAAACAAGAATGGCAAACACATTTCGGGAGAACATCCGCACCGTAACACAACATAAACACAAAACAAATACCCAGAATCCCATGCAGCCCTAAATCTTCCGGGCTGCAATATACACCCCAGCTACCACCAAACCCGCCCCCCCCCAACCTGCGCACGGAGAGGGGGGGTGGGATTCTATTTGTTCTGTTGTGTTTGTTGTGTTATGGTGCGGATGTTCTCATGAAATGTGTTTGTCATTCTTGTTTGGTGTGGATTCAGTGTGGAGCATATTTCTAACAGTCTTAAAGTTATTTATACGAGCACCGTCAGTGTAACCTGTATCGCTGTTGGCCAAGTATGCATTGCATTTACGTGTGTGTGCGTGCTGAAGTCGCACATATTTTGTGATAAGGCTGTCACGTTGTTGGAATGGATGAAAAGCAGACGTGACGACAGCTCATGGAAGACGACAAACTTTAAAGCACGCCCCCAAGACTGTGGTTCGGGTGGACGAGATATAATGACTGAGGAACAACTTTGTTCGATAATGAAAGATGCCTCAGCTCAAAGCCTGAGCCCCGACATTAATGAACTAGCATCCAAGAAAAAATGCCAGGTATCTGGCTTGGGCACATCAGATTAGATCAGTGTGTTGCAAACTGAGCAGTTTAAAGTCCTGAATGGTTGGTTTATTCATTTTTATTTTATTTTCAAATTTATTAGCTTGTGGAAAAAGTTAATGTTGATATTTACCTCAGAAGGCTGCAAATAGAAAAGAGGCATTACATTTTTACTTAAATTGTATTTCATATGCCATTGATATTTTTTAATTATTATTATTATTATTATTTGAAACTCGATTTTGCATGTCACCATAAAGTTATATAAGCCTTGCTTGTTCAATATTCAATGCAAAACTTGTTTGGGTCCCTAATAAAAGGTTAATTTGTTCAACCTTGGCCCACGGCTTTGTTCAGTTTTAAATTTTGGCCCACTCTGTATTTGAGTTTGACACCCCTGGTCTAGATGGTAATCAAAAATGTTTTAGGATATTTTTTGGGCTAGTTGGACAGCATTATATTTTTTGGAATATAGCCATTTTTTTGGAACACATCAGAAAACTTAAGCACACATTTTGCTCAAGTGATCCGTCCAAAAGGAGTGGGAAGAAACAGAGCTAGTCTGGTCCCACCTCTGTGCCATAAGCAGCAAAAATAAATAACCAACTATCCATCATATAAACTAATTCAACACATAATTTATTATTATAATTCTATAATACAATAATGATAAAGTAATAATTTTAGTTATTTTTATATTTAAAAAAAAGTAATTTAATAATTTAGCTATTTATTAAATATTTCTTAAAATTAAAACATGATCTCATATACATACACACATAAATGTGTATATATATATATATATATCTCTCTATCTGTATTAGTCATTTATATTCTTTAAAGAGGAAGCTCATTGTGACCCTGACTTACGGTCAATCCATACATCCATCTTCTTCCGCTTATCCGTGGTTGGGTCGCGCGGGCAGCAGCCTAAGCAGAGAAGCCCAGACTTCCGTCCAGCTCTTCCCGGGGGATCCCAAGGCGTTCCCAGGCAGCCCGGGAGACAGTCTTCCCAACGTGTCCTAGGTCTTCCCCGTGGCCTCCTACCGGTCGGACGTGCCCTAAACACATCCCTAGGGGGGCGTTCGGGTGGCATCCTGACCAGATACCTGAACCACCTCATCTGGCTCCTCTCGATGTGGAGGAGCAGCGGCTTTACTTTGTGTTCCTCCCGGATGGCAGAGCTTCTCACCCTATCTCTAAGGGAGAGACCCTCCACCCGGCAGAGGAAACTCATTTCGGCCGCTTGTACCCGTGATCTTGTCCTTTCGGTCATAACCCAAAGCTCATGACCATAGGTAAGGATGGGAACGTAGATCGACCGGTAAATTGAGAGCTTTGCCTTACGGCTCAGCTCCTTCTTCACCACAACGGATCGATACAGCGTCTGCATTACTGAAGACGCCGCACTGATCCGCCTGTCGATCTCACGATCCACTCTTCCCTCACTCGTGAACAAGACTGAGGTACTTGAACTCCTCCACTTGGGGCAAGATCTCCTCCCCAACCCGGACATGGAACTCCACCCTTTTCCGGGCGAGAACCATGGACTCCGACTTGGAGGTGCTGATTCTCATCCCAGTCGCTTCACACTCAGCTGCGAACCGATCCAGTGAGAGCTGAAGATCCTGGCCAAAGGGCAGCCTAGGCGGAGTCCAACCCTCACTGGAAACGTGTCTGACTTACTGCCGGCAATGCGGACCAAGCTCTGACACCGATCATACAGGGAGCGGACCGCCACAATCAGACAGTCCGATACTCTGAGCACTCCCCACAGGACTTCCCGAGGGACACGGTCGAATGCCTTCTCCAAGTCCACAAAGCACATGTAGACTGGTTGGGCAAACTCCCATGCACCCTCAAGGACCCTGCCGAGAGTATAGAGCTGGTCCACAGTTCCACGACCAAGACGAAAACCACACTGTTCCTCCTGAATCCGAGGTTCGACTATCCGGCGTAGCCTCTTCTCCAGTACACCTGAATAGACCTTACCGGGAAGGCTGATGAGTGTGATCCCACGATAGTTAGAACACACCCTCCGGTTCCCCTTTTTAAAGAGAGGAACCACCACCCCGGTCTGCCAATCCAGAGGTACCGGCCCCGATGTCCACGCGATGCTGCAGAGTCTTGTCTACCAACACAACTTCGGGCGGGTCTCATCTACCCCCGGGGCTTTGCCACCGAGGAGCTTTTTAACTACCTCAGCCCCAGAAATAGGAGAGCCCACCACAGATTCCCCAGGCACTGCTTCCTCATAGGAAGACATGTTGGTGGGATTGAGCAGGTCTTCGAAGTATTCCCTCCACCGATCCACAACTTCCGCAGTCGAGGTCAGCAGAACACCATCCTCACCATACACGGTGTTGATACTGCACTGCTTCCCCTTCCTGAGGCGACGGATGGTGGTCCAGAATCGCTTCGAAGCCGTCCGGAAGTCGTTTTCCATGGCTTCCCCAAACCCCTCCCATGTCAGAGTTTTTGCCTCCGCGACCGCTAAAGCCGCACAACACTTGGCCTGTCGGTACCTGTCCGCTGCCTCAGGAGTCCCATGAGCCAAAAGAACCCGATAGGACTCCTTCAGCTTGACGGAATCCCTCACCGCCGGTGTCCACCAACGGGTTCGAGGATTAACGCCACGACAGGCACCAACTACCTTGCGGCCACAGCTCTAATCAGACGCCTCGACAATAGAGGTGCGGAACATGGTCCACTCGGACTCAATGTCCAGCACCTCCCTCGTGACATGTTCAAAGTTCTTCCGGAGGTGGGAATTGAAACTCTCTCTGACAGGAGACTCTGCCAGACGTTCCCAGCAAACCCTCACAATGCGTTTGGGCCTGCCAGGTCTGTCCGGCATCCTCCCCCACCATCGCAGCCAACTCACCACCAGGTGGTGATCGATAGAAAGCTCCGCCCCTCTCTTCACCCGAGTGTCCAAAACATGAGGCCGCAAATCCGATGACACAACTACAAAGTCAATCATGGAACTGCGGCCTAGGGTGTCCTAGTGCCAAGTGCACATATGGACACCCTTGTGCTTGAACATGGTGTTAGTTATGGACAATCCGTGACGGGCACAAAAGTCCAATAACAAAACACCACTCGGGTTCAGATCCGGGCGGCCATTCTTCCCAATCATGCCTCTCCAGGTTTCACTGTCATTGCCAATATGAGCGTTGAAGTCCCTCAGTAGAATGAGGGAATCACCCGGGGGAACACCCTCAAGTACTCCCTCGAGTGAATCCAAAAAGGGTGGGTAATCTGAGCTGCTGTTTGGCACGTAAGCGCAAACAGTCAGGACCCGTCCCCCGACCCGAAGGCGGAGGGAAGCTACCCTCTCGTCCACCGGGTTGAACTCCAACATGCAGGCTCTGAGCCGGGGGGCAACAAGAATTGCCACCCCAGCCCGTCGCCTCTCACTGCTGGCCACGCCAGAGTGGAAGAGAGTCCAGCCCCTCTCGAGAGAACTGGTTCCACAGCACTTGCTGTGCGTCGAAGTGAGTCCGACTATATCTAGCCAGAACTTCTCCACCTCGCGCACTAGCTCAGGCTCCTTCCCCCCCAGCGAGGTGACGTTCCCCGTCCCAAGAGCTAGCTTCTGTAGCCGAGGATCGGACCGCCAAGTGCCCTGCCTTCGGCTTCCGCCCAGCTTTACATAGCACCCTACCTCTATGGCCCCTGCTATGGGTGGTGAGCCCACTGGAAGGGGGACCCACGTTGTCTCTTCAGGCTGTGCCCGGCCGGGCCCCATGGGGACAGGCCCCGCCACCAGGCGCTCGCCATCGTGCCCCAACTCCGGGCCTGGCTCCAGATGGGGGCCCCGGTGACCCGCGTTACGGTCAAATGAAGCCTATTTTTAATTGTCATATTTTCCTTGGCTTTTTTGAGCCACTCGCATCTGTTATGTACTTTTTTCCACAAAATGATGGCCATTATTAAGCTGAACTAAACTTTGTATGAGGCGTTCAGGGCCCTTCCAACGCATTCACTTTCAGATCCAGTCTTTTTGTCTGCGGTTTAACTCGGGGGGTGTTTAAGGAATTCCGGCAGGGTGAGCACGTACGTGAAGCCAGTCAATCATGGCGGCGATGTCTTGGCCTACGGCGTGCGTGTGGTTGACGGCATCGGGGTACAACTGCTGCGCCATGGATATCCAATCCACCACGACCACGTTGGCCTCACTTTCTCGCTGCATGACAGCAGACACCAGCTTCTGCATCCAGCTTTCAAAGATGCCGCTCATCTGCGCACACACACACACACACACACACACACACACACACACACACACACACACACACACACACACACACACACACACACACACACACACACACACACACACACACACACACACACACACACACACACACACACAAACACAAACACAAACACAAACACAAACACAAACACAAACACAAACACAAACACAAACACAAACACAAACAGTTGACACGTGTACAACACATTCCAAACACCTTGCGGTTGTAACAAACAATCTCTTCTTCATTTACCGTCCAGCCATGGATGATGAAGATGGTTTTGGCTGCGGCGTTGAAGCCGCAGTCCTGCAGACACTCCTTATTGCCAGCCTGCAGGTAGCAGCCCTCCTGATCCAGATCTAGACCCTTCCTCATGTTATATTTAACGGTGACGTCCAGCGGGGCCTCCTCGCTTGCAAACTCATCCGATCCTCCAGCTCCACCTGAGCGGAAGCCCCAGAGATATTGAAATATTTGCACTTAACATACTTTAAGTTATACTTCAAATACAAAGTGCTACAAAGCTTTTGCTTCTGCACTTTTAACGACTCTGAACTGCTAATAGTAACAAAAAATATGTGCAAAACATGCACTAGAGCTGTAACGATTCACACACACACACACACAAACAAAAAACAGAATACAATGATTTGCAAATCCTTTTCAACCTATATTCAATTGAATACACTGCAAAGACCTATGTCCATGTATATTTCATGGATGCCCCTCCTTATTTCAGCAAGACAATGCCAAGCCACATTTTGCACGTGTTACAACAGCATGGCTTTATAGTAAAAAAGTGCGGGTACTAGACTGGCCTGTCTGTAGCCCAGACCTGTCTACCATTGAAAATGTGCGACGCATTATGAAGCATCAAATAAGACAACAGACGTTTAACAACTTTAGCTGTACATCAAGCAAGAATGGGAAATAATTCCACCTGGAAAGCTTAAAGAATTGGTCTCCTCAGTTTCCAAATGTTTACCGAGTGTTGTTAAAAGGAAAGGCCATGTAACAGTGGTAAAAATGCCCCTGTGCCGACTTTTTTGCAATGTGTTGCCGCCATTAAATGTTCTCAGTTCAAACACTAAATATCTTGTCTTTGCAGTCTATTCAATTGGATATAAGTTGAAAAGGATTTGCAAATCATTGTATTCTGTTTATATTTACGAATTACATAAAGTGCCAACTTCACTGGTTTTGTACATACTAGGGGTGTAACGGTACACAAAACTTTTGGTTCGTTACGTACCTCGGTTTAGAGGTTACGGTTCGGTTCATTTTCGGTACAGTAAGAAAACAAAATATACATTTTTGAGTTATTTATTTACCAAATTTGCAAAATCTTCCACCAAAAATATTTTTCTTAGTGGAATATTTGATGTGAAGTAATCAGAACCTTGGATAGGTCAATAATTCATAACAACATTGATTTTGATTCAATATTATGTTTTGAACAATGACAAAGAAAAAAAAAACAGCTTTGTTTTATTAGTCAACATTGCAACTTTTTCTAAATTACATTTAACCTTTAAGCTTTTTTATTTCACTTTTGTTATGTTTTTGTTTACTTTAATAGTATTTTTAGAATGTGCCGTGGGCCTTTAAAACATTAGCTGTGGGCCGCAAATGGCCTCCGGGGCACACTTTTGACACCCCTGCTAAAGAAAATAAAAAATTGTATCTGATAAATCTATGGATAAAAAGCAGAGCCTGGCGACGCATGCGCATTTATCATAACTCTCTCACTCTCTGCCCCTCCCTCAACAATGCTGCGAGCACAATTTGTTTGTTTTTAACCCCTTCTTAACCCTGAACATACATTGAAAATACACGCAACCCTAACTCAAAATGCCGGACATTTGAGGCATTTAAGAAACTCCGCCCTGACAGCTCCCCAAAAGAGGACATGTGCGGTGAAAAGAGGGCGTATGGTCAGTCTATCGTAGCCCGTTAGCTGCTAGCATGCCGTGTGTTGTCCCTCGGTGTGCATTGTTTACACAACGTGCGTTACGCTACTTAAAATGTCCGTGTGGAAACTCGTTCGGTACACCTCCGAAACGAACCGGTTCAATACGAATACACGTACATCCTAGTACATACACATAAAAAATCTGGATTGCAAAGAGTGCCCGGGACTCTAAATTTGCAGACGTTTTTTGCATAACAGCTGTGGTGTTGGAATTTTTTTTTTTTTTTTTTTTTTAATGGTTTACAAAGTTTTAAAGTGTATTTTATTCTAATAATATAATCGATAGCTTACGCGCATCACTACTGTGTTGCTACTTTCCGACAAATGCTCTACACACCGTTATTAAACCCGGGAATTGGATTGACAAGCTGTTATATATATATATATATATATATATATATATATATAATATATATATATATATATATATATAAACACCCAAATGTAATAAAAAAAAAAAAAAGGTGTGAAGTCAAATCATTGACTGATTCAAAAAACATGGCCGGCATTAGGTTAAAACCATCTAATTCATGAACACAAAATATTGAGCATTATATCACAGGTGCACGCCCCGTGATAGGTAAGGGTCCCTGTGATGCGTGAACCATGGAAAAATTCAATGAGTGATAGGGCGCTTCACATGAAAGGTTTATTATTTTGGTACAAAACATGCATCAACTTAAACTTAGGTTGTTTAAAAACGCATAAGTATGGTTGCATGGGATTTAAAAGCGAAAAAAATTGTAGCGGGCATTTTACTGCATTTGTTTTTATTTTAGTACAAAAACACGCATCAAATTTTAGTACACAACATGAATCAAGTTAAACTCAAATTTGTTTGAAAAAGTACAAAAATGGTCTCACGTGACAAAAAACAATAGTGAAGTGAATTATATTTATATAGCGCTTTTCTCTTGTGACTCAAAGCGTGTTACATAGTGAAACCCATTATCTAAGTTACATTTAAACCAGTGTGGGTGGCACTCCGATCAGGTGTGTAAAGTATCTTGCCCAAGGACAATACCGCAGCGACTAAGATGGCGGAAGCAGGGATCGAACCTGGAACCCTCGAGTTGCTGGCACGGCCGCTCCACCAACCAAGCCATGCAGGGAGAAATACTGAGTCAGAACCTGCGGAAAAATATTCTGTACATTGTGTGTTGTACAAGCTTTCGCCACTTTTTGCTGCTGTGGACGTACGATCAAACTCAGAAAACGGCCTACTCAAGTAAAAATTCAGATGAAAACTATTTGTTGAATACAAAAGATTAATAGCCGTTAGCGGGAAAGATCAATGGAATTAACCACACAGTTTAAGCCGCAGTGTTCAATGCACTGGAAAAAAGTAGTAAAAACATTTGTAATGGGGTGGTGAGCGCTTCATATGAAATTTTACAAAAAAAAAAATTAAATTTAAGTACAAAACATGTATTAAATTGAATTCAAGTTTGGAAGAGTATAAAATAATCTCATGTGAAAAAAATTGTAATGGGGATAAGGGTCTCAATATTAAGGGTACAAAAAAAATAAAAATAATCACTTCCGAATCACGATTTCTTAATTCAGAGACTAGAAGGATTCAACATTATCCAACTTTGAAAAAAACAACATTTTTTAATTAAAAAACCTTTTTATACCATCTCCATGCAACCACAATGAGGTTTTTTTAACCAGTTTTAAAAAAAGTTTCATTATAATTATACCACATTAAACATTACTAGAATCGATTCTGGACCGAATTGTCACCCCAGTAATGGGATCGAATCATTAGGTGCTCAAAGATTCACATTCATACTTAATTTACAATTCTGCTTGGGGCCCCAAGTTAGCCAGGTGCGGCCCTGTTTGCCAACTCTCATGTCTTCCAAAGCCTTTTTTACCCCCGCACATGAAAGTTAAGGCAGTTCTTAGAGTTCCCACAGCTGCATAATTATATCTCATCTTATTTGTGCCCTGCAGCACTCAAATGACACAGAAGAAGCTGCGGTGCAAGCAAATAGGAGCAGAATATTATTTTAACTAAGAAAGCATGTCTAATTTACACAAAGATATGCAAATGCTTTTGTTCAGGACAATGTGCTGCGTTTGAGGACATCGCGTAAGGGAACAAAATTGAACAGGTGAACTCGACGACTCTTGGAGTGAATTAACTAGCCATTCTTTAATTAAAATGATTTCAGCTGCGCTCAAACGGGCATTTTAAAGCCAATATTGCACGCCAAACGTAGTGTGTGTGTATGTGTGTGTGTGTGTGTGTCACGTCACTGCCCTACCAAAAAAGGACGTCGCTTTTCTCAAACATATCAATGCCCACGCAAGCCGTTTATAATCAACTAATGGCAGACATGTAGCGAAGGAGCCATTTTGTAGTGGAAATGACATAAATGGAGGAAGGAGTGAACAAAAGAAAGACAATAAAAGCACGTCTCTTACCTGCGAAGCTGGTTTGTCCGAGTGTAAATGCAGCAGAACACAACAGCGGCAGAAGCAGCGTCCACATAAGATTCATTTCAGGGGAATAACTTGTTTAAAAGCTGTTTTTTTCGGTGCTGTGTGTATATATATATATATATATATTTATAATAAGAACAAAAAAAGGAGCACAATGAAGGAAGCCGGCCGGCAGCAGTGCGTCTTGGTCGGTGCGCCCTGCAGGTCGGTGCGCGTCGCTTTGCAAGAATGTGCGAACTTGCGTCAAGGCGCTCATTAGAGTTTTTAAATAGTTTTCCTTCCAGTCATGTGATCATCGGCTGATCTGTCGCAAACCTGATTGGTCAAACCCCCGTTGTTTACGTTGAGGGGGCGTGGCCTGGCTGGAAAGTCGGAGTAAAGGCTTTTCGCGTTCGCGCCCTGTGGTGTGTGTGTCATTAAGACGCCGTAATAAAACGTGCCGCGATACGATGAAGGCCATGTGGTTTATTATCTACTTTGCTCAAAGTGTGAATGAACATTTGGAGATAAACGGAAGTGTATCTCCACTTTGTGAGTCTTAAAAAGGGGCTGCTATGGAAGTGAAGAAGGGGGGAGGGTCCCATTCAAAGCATGCACCCTTCCCTCCTCCCCATCGTCCCCTCCTCTAAGCCCCGCGCTCTTTAACCAACCGGCTTAGTTCACTTTCAATGGACCAGGCGCTACAATGTTGTTGTTGCACTTCTTGTATGGTGAGCTCTCCAAACTGCGCCCCGTGGGCCATTTGTGGCCCGCATCAACATTTTTAACGGCCCGCCGCACATTCTAAAGGTGTCAGGAAAACCTTGACGACCTCATCGCAGGGCCAACACAGATAGACAGACAACATTCACACTCACATTCACACACTAGGGACCATTTAGTGTTCAACCTATCCCCAGGTGCATGTCTTTGGAGGTGGGAGGAAGCCGGATTACCCGGAGGGAACCCACGCAGTCACGGGGAGAACATGCAAACTCCACACAGCAAGATCCTGAGCTCAGGACTACTCAGGACCTTCGTATTGTGAGGCACATGCTGTCCCACTGTGCTGCCTTGATGTTACTAATTGAATTTAAATGTAGTTTGTGCACACTTTTATTTGCTTTTGGGGGCAGCTTCTTTCGCCGCAGGCATCTGCAGTACAGGACACACCTTCTCATTCAATGCCTTTTCTTTATTTTCATGAGTATTTACATTGTAGATTGTCACTGAAGGCATCAAAACTATGAATGAACACATGTGGAGTTGTGTACTTAACAAGAAAAAGTGTAATAACTGAAAACATGATTTATATTGTAGTTTCTTCAAAATAGCCACCCTTTGCTCTGATTACGGCTTTGCACACTCTTGGCATTCTCTCGATGAGCTTCAAGAGGTAGTCACCTGAAATGGTTTTTACTTCACAGGTGTCATAGTTTTGATGCCTTCAGTGACAATCTACAATGTAAAAATAGTCATGAAAATAAAGACAATGCATTGAAATGAGAAGGTGTGTCCAAACTTTTGGCCTGTACTGTATGTATAACGTTGTTTCATGTGGCTGATAAGATTTGATGCACCACCTGGTGCAGACGGCTCCTGTGATAGTGTTTCTTCACCTGGCCCCTCTGTACTCAGACATGCAGTCCTCTGTGTGTGTGTGTGTGTGTGTGTGTGTGTGTGTGACTGATGATGGGGGATTTGAGCAGGGTTGACTTAACCCGGGGGTCAGCAACCCGCCCAAGTGGCTCCCTGGAGAATTTTTTTTAAAAAGGATTGAAAATGGTAAAAGATGGGGGGGAAATAATTTTTTTGTTTTAGTATGTTTTTTGTTTGAGGACAAACATGACAAAAACCTTGCCAAATGTTAGAAAGCCCACTGTTTAATATGTTTGTGTGCATGCTTCACTGATGAGAGTATTTGGTGAACATCATTTTGTCCTACTAATTTCAGCGGTTCTTGAACTCACCATAGTGTGGATTGTGTTGGAACAGTTTGTTGTAACATCCTCCACTCCTTCTTTGTCTCATTTTGTCCACCAAAAGTCTTATGCTGTGCATGAATGCTCAAAGGTACGCTTTGTTGATGTTATTGACTTGTTGGAGTGCAAGCTAATCAATGCTAACATGCTATTTAGGCTAGCTGTATGTACATATTGTATCATTATGCCTCATTTGTACCGTATTTTCCGCACTATAAGGCGCACCGGATTATTAGCCGCACCTTCTATGAATTACATATTTCATAATTTTGTCCACCAATAAGCCGCCCCGGACTAAAAGCCGCGCCTACGCTGCGCTAAAGTGAATGTCAAAAAAACAGTCAGATAGTTCAGTCAAACTTTAATAATATATTGAAAACCAGCGTTCTAACAACTCTGTCCCAAAATGTACAAATGTGCAATCACAAACATAGTAAAATTCAAAATGGTGTAGAGCAATAGCAACATACCGGTAATGTTGCTCGAACGTTAATGTCACAACACACAACACACAAAATAAACATAGCGCTCACTTTCTGAAGTTATTCTTCATTCGTACCGGTAAATCCTTCGAATTCTTCGTCTTCGGTGTCCGAATTGAAAAGTTGCGCTAGCGTGGCTTCCAAAATGGCGGGCTCCGTCTCTTCGAAATCATCGGATTCAGTGTCGCTGTTGTTGTGCAGTAGTTCTGTGAATCCTGCCTTCCGGAAAGCTCGGACCACAGTTGTGACAGAAATATCTGCCCAGGCATTTACAATCCACTGGCAGATGTTGGCGTATGTTGTCCGGCGTTGTCTGCCCGTCTTAGTGAAGGTGTGTTCGCCTTCGGTCATCCATTTTTCCCACGCAGTTCGCAGTCGTGATTTGAATGCCCTGTTGACACCAATATCCAGCGGTTGGAGTTCTTTGGTTAATCCACCCGGAATGACGGCGAGTGTTGTATTTGTGTGCTTCACTTGTTTTTTGACACCATCTGTGATGTGGGCGCGCATAGAGTCATATATCAACATGGACGGAGCAGCGTGAAAAAAGCCACCCGGCCGCTTCGCGTAAACTTCCCTTAACCACTCGCTCATCTTTTCTTCATCCATCCATCCCTTCGAGTTAGCTTTTATGATGACGCCGGCTGGAAAGGTCTCTTTTGGCAAGGTCTTCCTTTTGAATATCACCATGAGTGGAAGTTAGCATGGCAAGCTAGAACCACAGTGAAGGATGACTTCTCATTCCCTGTGGAGCGAATATTCACCGTACGTGCTCCCGTTCCACAGTGCGGTTCAGTTGCTGTGAAATACGGTAGTAATCTGTGTGCGGATGGAGAGATTGCGTCTTTTTATGACCCGGATCGTTTAGTAGGAGCCATTTTGTGGTCTTTACAGATGTAAACAGGAAATGAAACGTACGGTGATATCCGCGCGTTTTTTCTTCTTCTTCCGGGGGCGGGTGAAGCGCTTCCTGTTCTATGGGGGCGGGTGAAGCGCTTCCTGTTCTATGGGGGCGGGTGCTTTCCTTGGCGGTTGCTTGCGTAGAAGAAGAAGCGCTTCCTGTTCTACCGGGAAAAAAGATGGCGGCTGTTTACCGAAGTTGCGAGATCGAAACTTTATGAAAATGAATCGTAATAAAGCGCACCGGGTTATTAGGCGCACTGTCAGCTTTTGAGAAAAATTGTGGTTTTTAGGTGCGCCTTATAGTGCGGAAAATACGGTAGGTATATTTGAGCTCATTTAATATCCTTTACTTTTATCCTCTTTTTATATAATTTATATGTGCATGTCTCATGACACATTATCTGTATGTAATATTGGCTGCATTTCAGATAATTGTTTGTGTGCCATTTTGTTCCAGACCACAGCAAACATGACCTAGCTTGCCAACACATTTTTTTTATTTTTTTTATTTTTTAATTTTTTTTTTTGACCTTGAATAAACATATTTAATATTAACCAGCGTCCTTGTGGGTCTTTTTCCATAGAGTTAAATTGAAAATTAAAAGCTTTTTTAATCAAAATCATAACACCTTTTGAATTTCTGTGACCATGTGAAAAGAAAATCGGACCATCCCATTCTTTTCTCCATTTTTCTTCATCTAATTTTGTTGAATGAGTTTCTTGAAGACAAAAAATATCTTGTTCTTTTTCATTCAGCCACATAAATATAAGTTTTCTTTTTCTGTTGTCTGCAAGACCATTGCAATTATAACTAATTATTCCAACTTCATTATCATTCCTATAAACCATATGACCTGAGTAAATTCATAATATATTGTATTGATTCTCTTAATACCATACATTTCATAGATATGAAAAAATCTTGTAACTAAAAACTGCAGCATCACTTGCTATTTCCAAGGAAACCAATATCCCCTCTGCTAAACCCACAGACACACCATTCACACCACAGCACACGAGACAAACAAACACATAACCCCTAAAATATATTATTCGCTGACCGTTTCCCAACATCTAACTACAGTCCCAGAATAAACTATAAAGCACCAAAAACAAAATGTCAATTTATATCCGTCAAGTCGTCGCCATGGTGATGTTGCGATGACGTCATCACTGCGCGACATTGTTATTGTTCCTCACATGTTTCTGTACAGCTCACCGTTAACGTACAGTTTATCCACAACAAGACGAGCTTGTTGTCCTTTCAGCCTAAAGGACTTCATAATTGGAATTAACTTACGTCGTTTCTCCACCACCTCGATCGGATATTGACTGGTCATGAAGAGTTTGTGTGCATGCTTCACTGATGAGAGTATTTGGTGAACATCATTTTGTCCTACTAATTTCAGCGGTTCTTGAACTCACCATAGTGTGGATTGTGTTGGAACAGTTTGTTGTAACATCTTCCACTCCTTCTTTGTCTCATTTTGTCCACCAAAAGTCTTATGCTGTGCATGAATGCTCAAAGGTACGCTTTGTTGATGTTATTGACTTGTTGGAGTGCAAGCTAATCAATGCTAACATGCTATTTAGGCTAGCTGTATGTACATATTGTATCATTATGCCTCATTTGTAGGTATATTTGAGCTCATTTAATATCCTTTACTTTTATCCTCTTTTTATATAATTTATATGTGCATGTCTCATGACACATTATCTGTATGTAATATTGGCTGCATTTCAGATAATTGTTTGTGTGCCATTTTGTTCCAGACCACAGCAAACATGACCTAGCTTGCCAACACATTTTTAATAAATCTATTAAAAGACAGCCTGCCGTTTCCGTTAACTTGGACACACACATCTATACTTTTGGCCATTAAAAGCCAGTATTTTCCAGAAATTATCTCACTTTCTGAGTAGCCTCTAATTTACTAATGGTTCATAATGTAAAAATGTGTAGAATAAATATGACATTTCAACATTTCTGTCAACAAAGATTTGCTTCAGCCTGCGACACAGACATTTTTATAGTAGGCTATTATAGCTAATATAGACACTTAGATCATATGTTGTCTTCATTATAACGCTTATATAAGAATTTCAAAGTCATTTTGATAGTAGGCTATTATATTTAATATAGACACTGCCTTCATTATAACACTTATATACGGCTTTTCATTTTTTGCGGCTCCAGACAAATTTGTTTTTTGTATTTTTGGTCCAATATGGCTCTTTCAACCTTTTGGGTTCCCAACCCCTGACTTAACGTAATGGGGGGCCCTCAACAACACCCCCCGCCGCCCAAAAACACAGTTTGAAAAAACATGATTTGACTCAACAGAACAGCAACAATGCCAAAAATATCACCCATTTCACAAATAATTGTGTTCACTTTGTGACCCGTGTGAGTGGAACAGAAGCCAGTTAATTCCTGTGTTTTAGCTAAGTAATAGTCCGCTAGTTTTTCGCATGGGCGATGTGGGTTGGAGCAGTAGGACAAAACAAGGCAGAAAGAGAGAGAGAGAGAGTACACGGTCGTGATTGACAGCTATGGACACCAATCAACACATTCGGGGCCTCCTGATTTGGTGGGTCATCGGGGTTTTGTTTTTAGGTCCGTAAAAGAACTTTGTGTTGCATTTCTTTTACGTATGGAAAGCGCTTTAATAATAGTTTAATTTGATTTGTTGATACGTGATGGGGTTTTATTCTGGATGCAAATATCACATGACGTACCTTCCACTGAAATGGCGAAGAAGACGCCATGTTTGTCTACAATGAACTCAGGGGAAAATGAAGACGTGGATAGGAGAAAAGGAGCGCTTGATTTGCTCACCCTAAACCATCTACAGCACAGTATGGGTAATCTCGCCTCATTGGAGTGTTTCTTTTCAAATATATCGTTATTGGAGCTTTTTTCTCATTTTATCGGATTGATGGGTGTGACCTCGTAATTCAGCGTATCATGCACCCCTACCAGAAACACAAAGCTGACATGCAAGCTGAGTTTTTTCTTTAAAATAAACTAAATGACCATGAAAAAGATTAAAATGACCACCTTTTAGAAAAAGTTTGGACACCCCTGTTGTATGCTAACTGTCATGGCGGCCCTCTTGTTCATCTTCCATTTGTACCATTTTTAACTCACATGATCTAATGGTTGACCATGCAGTGCAAGATCTAATTCTTCATCACATTGAAAACGTGACTGGAACACTTGGGTCATGACAAAGTTTGGTGTTGGTAAGGAAGGGATTCACATGGCCCCATTCCTGGGTGGACCTCTCGTGAGAGGAAGGTGGGGTGTTGATCATTTTGCAATGCAGTCTGATGAAAATTATGGAAAGTGCCACTCTACATAGCAACTGTGGTCAATGTTGGAACTGCCTCAAAACACATTTTAAGATATTCAACGCTCAACTGTCGTCTGGTGGCCAAAGTGGATAGTGCACCCCCCACCCACCATTTATCACGTTTCATGTGTCAGGTAAACTGCGACGAATGGGGCCATATGAATCCCCTTCCTACTGTAGTTTAGATTAATTTGATTATTACAAGTTAAACTAATAAAAATAGATCAAATCCAGACCACATGGAGTGCCTGGAACTTTAAATATGCGGACATTGTCTCCGCAGGGCCCCTACAATGAGACACATGAGACAGTGTTGTGTGGGATGTTGTCTGCCTGTGTTTTTTTTATTTTGTATGAATGCACATGTGTTAAAATGCAAATTCAATGCTGATGATGTGCATGTATTAGAATTAAAAAAAAATTCCCAACTAGTATCCCTAAAATATGCATTGAGGCTGTAAAGTGTGTTTTATCCAATTACATGATTAATCAAACAAAGGAATCAATAGATCACTCAAATAACCGATAGCTGCACCCCTAGTTGACTTCCATAGTCATAGAGACACAGAAGATGGAATGACATTTAATTTGCCTACTATGGGTGTCCTGATCTGATATAAGCAAAAAAAAGTATCAAACGATATCAGCCTGTATTTCCGACAGAAGGTACTTCTGCAGCCAGTTAACATCTAAATGTCCTCCAGTAAACACACAAGGTTGCTCTTTTATTCTATTTTAGCCGAGTCATTTACAAAAGGTGACGTTAATAGGAGCTAGCAGCTACACAACAGCTAAGCACACAATAGCACACAAGCTAGACATAGGTAATAATAATTGAACAATATTGCAGTCTAAAACAGCACATTTCGACCCTTTTCCACCAACAGTTCAGGGACTTTAAATTCCTGGAACTCACGTTCCTGTACAAGTGTGTGTTTTTTGTTTCCACCGCATTTCACAGTTCAGGTCGTAAATGAAATACAAAGCAATCATACACAAAAGGATATGATTTATAAAATAAAGTGCACCGAATTGTAAAAATTCAGGTTTTGTTTTTGTCCAACCGTCAGAAAGTCGTCCTGTCGGTAAATGATGAATATTCATGAGGGTCAGGCAATTGCTTTTCGTCCTTTTCAGCTGTAAATAACAATATATAAATAAGAAATGGCAGTGTTTATCTGTAAATAACAATAAATAAGTAATACATGTCAGTGTTTATCAGTAAATGAAAATATATAAATAATAAATGTCAGTGTTTATCTGTAAATATCAATATATACATAATACATGTCAGTGTTTATCTGTAAATAATATATAAATAACATGTGTAAGTGTTTATCTGTAAATAATATATAAATAGCATGTGCAAGTGTTTATCTGTAAATAACAATATATAGATAATACCTGTGAGTGTTTATCTGTAAATAACAATATATAAATAAAACATGTCAGTGTTTATCTGTAAATAACTATATAAGTAATACGTGTCAGTGTTTATCTGTAAATAATAATATAGAGATAATACATGTCAGTGTTTATCTGTAAATAACAATCTATAAATAATGCATTTCAGTGTTTATCTGTAAATAACAATATATAAGTAATACGTGTCAGTGTTTATCTGTAAATAATAATATATAAATAATGTCAGTGTTTATCTGTAAATAACAATATATAAATAAAACATGTCAGTGTTTATCTGTAAATAACAATATATAAGTAATACGTGCCAGTGTTTATCGTAAATAATAATATATAAATAATAAATGTCAGTGTTTATCTGTAAATAATAATATATAAATAATAAATGTCAGTGTTTATCTGTAAATGACAATATATGAATAATACATGTCAGTGTTTATCTGTAAATTACAATATATAAATGATAAATGCCAATTTTTATCTGTAAATAACAATACATAAATAATAAATGTCAGTGTTTATCTGTAAATAACAATATATAAATAATAAATGTCAGTGTTTATCTGTAAATAACAATATATAAATAATAAATGTCAGTGTTTATCTGTAAATAACAATATATAAATAACAAATGCCTGTGTTTATCTGTAAATAACAATATATAAATAATAAATGTCAGTGTTTCTCTGTAAATAACAATATATAAATAATAAATATCAGTGTTTCTCTGTAAATATCAATATACAAATAATACATGTCAGTGTTTATCTGTACATAACAATATATAAACAATACATGTCAGTGTTTATCTGTAAATGACAATATATGAATAATACATGTCAGTGTTTATCTGTAAATTACAATATATAAATGATAAATGTCAGTGTTTATCTGTAAATAACAATACATAAATAATAAATGTCAGTGTTTATCTGTAAATAACAATATATAAATAATAAATGTCAGTGTTTATCTGTAATAAAAATATATAAATAATAAATGTCAGTGTTTATCTGTAAATAAGAATATATAAATAATAAATGTCAGTGTTTATCTGTAAATAAGAATATATAAATAATAAATGTCAGTGTTTATCTGTTAATAAGAATATATAAATAATACATGTCAGTTTTTATCTGTAAATAAGAATATATAAATAATACATGTCAGTGTTTATCTGTAAATAACAATACATAAATAATAAATGTCAGTGTTTATCTGTAAATAACAATATATAAATAATAAATGTCAGTGTTTATCTGTAAATAAGAATATATAAATAATAAATGTCAGTGTTTATCTGTAAATAAGAATATATAAATAATACATGCCAGTTTTTATCTGTAAATAAGAATATATAAATAATACATGTCAGTGTTTATCTGTACATAACAATATATAAACAATACATGTCAGTGTTTGTCTGTAAATAACAATATATAAATAATAAATGTCAGTGTTTATCTGTAAATAACAATATATAAATAATAAATGTCAGTGTTTATCTGTAAATAACAATATATAAATAACAAATGCCAGTGTTTATCTGTAAATAACAATATATAAATAATAAATGTCAGTGTTTCTCTGTAAATAACAATATATAAATAATAAATATCAGTGTTTCTCTGTAAATATCAATATACAAATAATAAATGTCAGTGTTTATGTCATGCCGACAACACAAACTCATCGGCTGTATCGTTAGCTTGTTAGCATTAGTATTCAGTTCACTGGGGTTGAGAATTAATAACTACACACATGGAGTGTCACTGACTACTTTTACAAGGTTTCTCATAGTCATTCACATCGACGTCTCACTGGGGTGAGTTTTTCCCTTGCCCTTATGTGGGCTTTGTACCGAGGATGTCGTTGTGGCTTGTGCAGCCCTTTGAGACACTTGTGATTTAGGGCTATATAAATAAACATTGATTGATGATTGATTGATTGAGTTATGAGAAAAAAAGTCAAAATTATGAGACATGAACATCGAAATGATGACATAGAAAGTCATATTTATATAATAAAAGTCGAAATTATGTGTTATGAAATTAAAAAAGTAACCAGTAACAAACGTGTCTGCATCATTCAATTTACAGCGTCATGAGCTTAACTTTGTTTATTGTTGTGACCACTTTTAATGTCTTTAATGTCCCTGGTGTTTCCAACATGTAAGAGGGATGTGTGCTATGGCTATGAGTTGTTTTTTCCTTTGGCCTTTAGTCTGGACCCCTTCTCCAGGGGCCCAGGCTTAGACCGATTTTTTATTTTTTTTTATCACCCCCCCATTGTTTACCTGTATCTCACCTTTTTTGTAAGGGGCGCCGGAAGTTGGCAGACTCGTCGGCGATCCTGTTCTGTCTCCCTGTAATGTTTGTCTGCTCTTGAATGGGATTGTGATGAAAATTTTAATTCCCCTCGGGGATTAATAAAGTATATCTGATTCTGATTCTGATTCTGATAACACACCCCCTCCCCACCACAATAGAGCTGTTTTTAATAAAAGTGTAAACATCCTCTTTTATGTTCTGTTCCATTTCCTCACTATTTGGAAAGTACAGTGCAGACTTACAATAAGTTTATTTTGCTCTGATGCAGCGCTGACGTCAGACTTTCATTGGCTTGAACTGTAAATTATGAATTTAATATTTTCCATCTGCCAAACAGAGTAGAACTTTAAATGCTTGCTTTTCTGGCTGGCCTGTTTGGACTCAATAAATAAATATTGTTCAAACAGAACAATAACACAGTTTAAGCACCTCTTTTGTGCACTACAAAATTAAAACAAAAAAGGTCTGAAATGTCAGCAAAAAGATGCATACTAACATTTTTTGCATTTATTTTTGCGCTAAATCATATCATGCATATCTGTAAATAGCTTTTAGAGATATTATCGCTTAACTTTGTGTATTGTTGTGACCACTGGGTGTCACCAAAAACAAAACAAATGACCCCTCCACTTCAACTTAAAGACAGCATCAGTCCAAGTGTGTTTTTTTAATACCTACCATTGTTCTCTATTGGACCAATTTCACTCGATCAAACCTTTTTTTTTTTTTTTCAAACATTCCACTCTACCAAATAATAACAGCATGTACTCAATATCGGTATTGTATCTGAGGTAAGAAGTTCGCATCTATGTGTGTGAAAGAGGCCAATTTTTCCACAGTCGCTCCTGTGCTTTGTTACATTGCAAGACATGTCTCCAAAAACAAAAAAAAGAGGGGAAAAAAGTATTTATCCCCTTTCACACATATCGTTTGTCTGCTTGGAGGGGTGTATCAACGGGTGACGCATGAAAAGATCAGATTGCACGATGTAGTGTGTTACTGTGTGAAAGTGCACACTGTCGCTGCAGTATTCAGTATGGCAGCAAACCTATGTACAGTATGCAATCATTAGCTCTACTCTGACTCGAAACTGTACATTATAATAGGTGGTTCAAGAACACAGGTGTATAACTCAAGGCCTGGGGACCAGATGTGGCCCGCCACTTCATTTTATTTGGCCCTCGAAAGCCTGGAAATAATATGTATCAATAGAGTACTGTAACTTTTCTTACTAAATGTATTATTTCTTTCTATTTTGAGAGAAAAATATATATGTAATTCATGTAATCGCAAATTATGTTAACTTCAATATTGTCTAAATATGCAAAAATATATGATCAAACATTCAAACCATTGTTTAAATAGAAATAAATAGTAATAATAATGATTTCAAAGCAAGTTATCCATCAAAGTGTGCAATGTAAAAGTAGCAATCGATTTCATGGTAAAATTGTGAAATTTACTGTGTTTTTACAGCATTTTCCTCTAAATGAAAAAAAACAAAAAATTTTTTTACTGTAATATACTGTGGTGCCGTTTTGGCATTTACAGTAATACACCGAAACATCTACAGTTGTTGATTTGCGGTTTTAAATTTTTTTTAAAAAACTGGCAGCTCAGGTGCCAAAATTTTACTGTAAAATTGCTGTTTTTTTAATATACAGTAAAAAAAAAAAACTAATGTAAATTTTACAGTAAAATTCTAGCAACTGAGCTGCCTTTTTTAACCATAATGTCGTTGTGGCTTGTGCAGCCCTTTGAGACACTTGTGATTTAGGGCTATATAAATAAAGATTGATTGATTGATTGATAAAAACAGCAGTACTGCTTTTTCTATTTACAGTAATATAGACTAAATTGTGAGGTGAAATTATTGCAACTTACCATATTTTTTTTACATTTTAGTTTAAAAAAAATCTACAAACAAAAAATGCTTTAAAAAAAATTGTGTAATAATAGTATTCACTGTTAGAAGCGGCCCTCTGGGGCCAAACATAACTGCGATGTGGCCCTCAGTGAAAACGACTTGTCCTATTTTTTAGCATTTATACATATGTATTAATAAGTGTTAGTTAGTGTTAGTGGGCGGCCGAGAGTGGAGTCGGCTCTCTTGGTTGCTTTGTTGGATCTGCTCCTGTCTCTGGCCATGCTCCCTCCACTCCAGCAGACGATAGCGTGGAACACCGCAGAGGCCACCACAGTGTATATATTTCTTTTACTTTTTATTCATAGCTGTATATAGAAGTGGCTGGTTGCATCAGCTATGCTCTTTCAATGTACAAACCCCGTTTCCATTTGAGTTGGGAAATTGTGTTAGATGTAAATATAAACGGAATACAATGATTTGCAAATCCTTTTCAACCCATATTCAATTGAATGCACTACAAAGACAAGATATTTGATGTTCAAACTCATAAACTTTTTTTTTTTTTTTGCAAATATAATTAACTTAGAATTTCATGGCTGCAACACGTGCCAAAGTAGTTGGGAAAGGGCATGTTTACCACTGTGTTACATGGCCTTTCCTTTTAACAACACTCAGTAAACGTTTGGGAACTGAGGAGACACATTTTTAAGCTTCTCAGGTGGAATTCTTTCCCATTCTTGCTCGATGTACAGCTTAAGTTGTTCAACAGTCCAGGGGTCTCCGTTGTGGTATTTTAGGCTTCATAATGCGCCACACATTTTCAATGTGAGACAGGTCTGGACTGCAGGAAGGCCAGTCTAGTACCCGCACTCTTTTACTATGAAGCCACGTTGATGTAACACGTGGCTTGGCATTGTCTTGCTGAAATAAGCAGGGGCGTCCATGGTAACGTTGCTTGGATGGCAACATATATTGCTCCAAAACCTGTATGTACCTTTCAGCATTAATGGCGCCTTCACAGATGTGTAAGTTACCCATGTCTTGGGCACTAATACACCCCCATACCATCACAGATGTTGGCTTTTCAACTTTGCGCCTATAACAATCCGGATGGTTCTTTCCCTCTTTGGTCCGGAGGACACGACGTCCACAGTTTCCAAAAACAATTTGAAATGTGGACTCGTCAGACCACAGAACACTTTTCCACTTTGTATCAGTCCATCTTAGATGAGCTCAGGCCCAGCAAAGCCGACGGCGTTTCTGGGTGTTGTTGATAAACGGTTTTCGCCTTCCATAGGAGAGTTTTAACTTGCACTTACAGATGTAGCGACCAACTGTAGTTACTGACAGTGGGTTTCTGAAGTGTTCCTGAGCCCATGTGGTGATATCCTTTACACACTGATGTCGCTTGTTGATGCAGTACAGCCTGAGGGATCCAAAGTCATGGGCTTAGCTGCTTACGTGCAGTGATTTCTCCAGATTCCCTGAACCCTTTGATGATATTACGGACCGTAGATGGTGAAATCCCTAAATTCCTTGCAATAGCTGGTTGAGAAAGGTTTTTCTTAAACTGTTCAACAATTTGCTCACGCATTTGTTGACAAAGTGGTGACCCTTGCCCCATCCTTGTTTGTGAATGACTGAGCATTTCATGGAATCTACTTTTATACCAAAACATGGCACCCACCTGTTCCCAATTTGCCTGTTCACCTGTGGGATGTTCCAAATAAGTGTTTGATGAGCATTCCTCAACTTTCTCAGTCTTTATCAGTATTTATTGCCACCTTTCCCAACTTCTTTGTCACATGTTGCTGGCATCAAATTCTAAAGTTAATGATTATTTGCAAAAAAAAAAAGTTTATCAGTTTGAACATCAAATTTGTTGTCTTTATAGCATATTCAACTGAATATGGGTTGAAAATGATTTGCAAATCATTGTATTCCATTTATATTTACATCTAACACAATTTCCCAACTCATGTGGAAACGGGGTTTGTATTTAATGTCCCTGATGTTTCCCACATGTAAGAGGGATGTGTGCTATGACTATGAGTTGTTTTTCCCTTGGCCTTTAGTCTGGACCCCCTCTCCAGGAGCCCAGGCTTAGACCGATTTTTTTTGTTAATGTTTTATATTTTTACAGCTTTATTTTAAGGGCAAATACTTTGTCATTGCAACCATGGAGTCATGTGATGATTATTTTGGAATAAGGTTTTGAATATTTGCAACTAAACACTGGCAAATAATGTGAAATAATCATGACATCAAATCTGCCCCTATTCAGAATCAGAATCAGCTTTATTGTCATTACGCAAGGTAACGAGATTGAGGAATTATTATACTATTGCGAATAATACCGCAAGTATCCTCCCTAGCGGATATGAGAGGTATAGCAGCATATTTTAAAACTTCCATCCATCCATTGCCTACCGCTTGCCTATTGAAAACCCTTAGAGAACTAGCAAAGCTGCCTTTAATTCCATCCATTGTCTACTGTTTGTTATTATTTTATTTTATTTTTCCATTTTATTTTATTAAATTTATATCACATCATATTATTCTCCAAGTTATTTTTAAAATGTTGTTTTATTTAACTAAGTTTCATTTCTTTGTTGTTATTGTTTACTGTATTTTCTTTTTTTCCCATTTAATTTTACGTGATGTATTGTATTTCTATGGAAGCACGTTTCTGCCTTTGAAAAAAATAATAATGAGATAAAGTCATTATAATGAGATAAAAAGTCATATTTATGAGATAAGAAAGGCGAAATTATGAGATGAAAAGTTATCGTAATGAGATAAAAAGTCGAAATTATGATATAAGACAGTCAACATTATAAAATAAAAAGTCAAAATTGTGAAATATGAAAGTCGAAATTATGAGATAAAATTATAATTATGAGAAAATACGTCGAAATTATGAAATAAAGTCATAGTTATGAGAAAAAAGTCAAAATTATAAATTATGAACAACGAATTTATGACATAGAAAGTCACCATTATAAAATAAAAAAATCGAAATTATGAGATGAGAAAGTCAAAATGAGATGAAAACGTAATTATGAGATAATTAGTCTATATGATGAGATATAAAACTAAAAATGATGAGAAAAAAGTCATAATTTTAAGATAAAAAGTTGAATTTACAAGAAAAAGTCATAGTGAGATAGAAATGTAAAATTATGACAAAATAAGTCATAATTAAAAGATAGAAAAGTTAAAGTTAAAGTTAAAGTACCAATGATTGTCACATACACACTAGGTGTAGCGAAATTATTCTCTGCATTTGACCCATCACCCTTGATCACCCCCTGGGAGGTGAGGGGAGCAGTGGGCAGCAGCAGTGGCCGCGCCCGGGAATCATTTTGGTGAAGTCGAAATTACGAAATAAGTCATAATAGCCACATAAAAAGCCATAATAATGATATAAGAAAGTCAAAATTATGAGATAAAAAGTCAAAATTGTGAGATATGAAAGTTGAAGATAAAGTTATAATTATGAGACAAGACGTCTACATTATGAAATAGTCACAGTAATGAGAAAAAAGTCAAAATCATGAGATACAAACGTCGAATTTATGACATAGAAAGTCACAATTATAAAATAAAATAAATAAATATAAATGATATAAATATATATACATTACATTAATTATATATATCCATCCATATATAAATATCAATTATAATATAAATTATATAAATCATAATTATATCAATTATATTAAATATAATTTATTAAAATTACGAGAAAAATTATTGTCATTATTTGGAAGTTTTATTCTAATAATTAACAACTTTTTAATTTCACCTTTATGACCTTTAATCTCATAATTTCGATTTTGTCTTTCATAATTATGACTTTTTATCTTTTAATTATGCCTTGGGGCATTTTTTACATAGTGGCGCACATACACACACACATATATATATATATATATATATATATATATATATATATATATATATATATATATATATATATATATATATATATATAAACGAAGGTCCTGAGTAGTCTTGGGTTCAATCCCGGGCTCGGGATCTTTCTGTGTGGAGTTTGCATGTCCTCCCCGTGACTGCGTGGGTTCCCTCCGGGTACTCCGGCTTCCTCCCACTTCCAAAGACATGCACCTGGGGATAGGTTGATTGGCAACACTAAATTGGCCCTAGTGTGTGAATGTGAGTGTGAATGTTGTCTGTCTATCTGTGTTGGCCATGTGATTAGACGGCGACTTGCCCAGGGTGTACCCCGCCTTCCGCCCGATTGTAGCTGAGATAGGCTCCAGCGCCCCCCGCGACCCCAAAGGGAATAAGCGGTAGAAAATGGATGGATGGATATATAAGCGATGCCTTCTTCATGTTGTGTCATCGCTTTGACAACAGCGCCATCTCGCGGCTGTCTGAGCGCGCATCAGAGCAGTGACACAGCAGCAGGAGGGGGCAGCACAGCGGATCCTTCATGAGGGAAGAGGCCAGGGACAGCCAGCCAGCCCCGGCTTCTCCTCTCCATACTCACAGCATTATTTTCCTTTTGCAAGTCAGGCCCGAGCTCGGGGCCACCCGTGGCTTCGTAGGATGTCCCGTCATGAAGGTAAGCACCGCGGCACACTTTAGCGCGCGGGATTGGTGTGTGTGAGAAGAAAGGTTGTGACAGGGCAGCACCGGCTACTATTAGCTGGAGCTAACAGATCATGTCTTGTTATTCAGTCCTAAGTGTTAGCATCATAATGGCGACCACGAAATACGAACGACGCCAACCATAACGGTTTAATGGTTTCCGAATGTAAGCTCGCCCGGACCCCCGGACGACACTTGTCAAGTTAGCGGCAGGAGCTAAGAGAAGGTGTCGCTTAGTGGAACTAATGCGCTAGTTAGCTTGTAGCTAACTGAAGCCAGGCTGCTGGTGGTTACCTTGCAGACTTGATAGTGCCAAGAACAGGCAGACTTGATAGTGCCAAGAGTAGGCAGCGGGCGAGGTGCAGCTGGCGGTAGGAGGCTAGGGGGCGAGGCTGCTCACTTGCTAGGTAGCTCAAACCGCCTTTCCTTTCGCCAAAAGTTGGCCCTACCTTCCTTCGTTCCGGTTTCGCTAAGGTGTAGCAAATCAATAATATACACAGCATAGCCCTGCGGCAAACCTTCGAAGTTGAACGTCCAAACGTCAGCTAACACAACAAGAGTCGGCTGCTAGCTTGCCCCCTGCAAGATGGCTAACGGCAGCCGGTTTAGTCGTTTAAAGGTTAGCCAGAAAGGCAGGTTAATCAGGCCCAAGCGGCCTTTATCTTCCACGTCAACTTAAAACTTCCTTCACAAAATAAAGACTCTTTAAATGTCGACGTGAGAAGCTACTCTTGAACCAGACTGACAGTGTTTACACTCATGTATACAGTCTGTACCTGTAAGGAGGCTTAATAATAGGTGACAGGCAGGTAAACATTGCTACATTGTTATGATCTCACTAGCTCCTTTTAACATGTGAAATTAGCCTATCCATCCATCCATTTTTCTACCGTTGTCCCTTTGCTGGAGGCTATCTCAGCTGCATTCGGGCGGAAGGCGGGGTACATCTTGGACAAGTTAACACCTCATCACAGGGCCAACACAGATAGACAGACAACATTCACACACTAGGGCCAATATAGTGTTGCCTATCAATCTATCCCCAGGTGCATGTTTTTGGATGTGAGAAGCCGGAGTACCCGGAGGGAACCCACACTGTCACGGGGAGAACATGCAAACTCCACGCAGAAAGATCCCGAGCCTGGGGAAAATAGCCTGTTGCTTCTGATAATAATTGATAATGTATCCCCTGATGAGTCTTAAAGAGGTCATATTGTGTTTTTGTTTTCTACATTTAAAACACTTTCTTGGGGTCTATGTCTGTGGTTCTCTAACTTTTTCCCAAGTACCACCTCAGAAAACACTTGGATCTCCAAGCGGCACCATAATGACCAACATTAAAATACATTAGCGTCGTAGGCCTAAGTATTGATTACAAACAAGGCACAGGTTTTAGTTAGTAAGTATATTTAAAAGTTTTGGCCACTGTAACATTACACACAGTTTGAACAGTAACACTGTGATTGACTATAAGACATTTTTATTAAAAAAATGGATGCCCACGTGCCACAGTTTGAGAATCCCTGGTCAACATAACATGTAATGATGGTCAAAATTTTGCATAGATTATGTTTTACAGACGGTCTCCTCTGGATGCGGCGTTTTGTAGGCGGTCTTATTTACATGCCTCCACTTCGACTGCATCTTCCCACCACATTTGTTGCAGATTTTAGCGCTTCCATAGCAAGTCTACTGACAGATATACGTTGGAACTATACTCTGCTTTGTGTTAGAAATGGCAACAGCGGAGGATGCATATGCATGTAGGAGCCCACAACAAGAGGATAAAGAAAAAGAAGGAGCTCATTGACTACAATGGCGGACTCGCGCAAAGTTTTTTGGGTAAATCTATACCATATATGGATCATCCGCTGATGTTACCAATGACAGAAACATTACCAATGGGGCAAATTCCAAATGACTCATTTCCCGGAAGTATGAAGGAAGGCAAGGTTGTTTTATAAATATCCCCGCCATGCCTCCAGTGTTTGATTTCAAATTTTCGAAACTTATGCAGATCCCATGTAGACAAAAACAGGTACCAATAAATAAGAAACGTTGATTTTGCATACTAGGTCCCCTTTTAAGAGTAGTAGGGGACACTTAATTAGGTACGCTGCACATTCTACTGAAATCCAGTACACAAGCTGTGTCAACATTACATACCGTATTTTTCGGACTATGGGTCGCACTGCCAATGAGCGGGTCTATTCAAGTCTATTTTCATACAAAAAGCGCACCGGATTATAAGGCGCATTAAAGGGGTCATATTAGATTGTTTTTTCTACATTTAAAAGACTAACTTGTGGTCTACATAACATGTAATGGTGGTACTTTGGGCAAAATGTTGCAAAGATTATGTTTTACAGACCGTCTTCAAGATGCTTTCTGGCCGTCTCTTCAGCATGTTTTGTGGGCGGTCTTACTACTACGTGCCTCCACTTCGACAGCGTCTTCTCCCTGTCATCTTTGTTGTACCGGTAGTTTTAAGCGCTTCCACAGCGAGTCTACGGACGGATATAAGTTAGAACTGTACGCTACAACAAGAGGATAGAGAAAAAGAAGGAGCTTATTGACTACTGCGCGGGCTACAATGGTGGACTCGCGCACATTTTTGTGACTTAAGCAGATCCCAAATAAATATCAGTAGGTACCAGTCAGTTAGTAAGAAAAGTTGGTTTTGCATAATAGGTCGAAACAAATTGCAAGATAATATATCTCCTTATTGGTGCTATTTTGGAGTCCTTATGCACACAACATAATAATACCATATGTTGAAGCACAGTATGTCTGACTACGGTAGCTGTAATGCTCCGACAATCCATCAAGCGGTGCGGCTTCGTAGCTTATCAAAAGTCGTGCTAAAACATTTTGACAGGTTTTTGAGCACTGTGTGTACTATAAACCCCGTAACATACATATGAGTTGGAAAATTGTGTTAGATGTAAATATAAACGAAATACAATGATTTGCAAATCATTTTCAACCCATATTCAGTTGAATATGCTACAAAGACAACATACTTGATGTTCAAACCGATAAACTTTTTTTTTTTTAAATGATCATTAACTTTAGAATTTGATGCCAGCAACACGTGACAAAGAAGTTGGGAAAGGTGGCAATAAATACTGATAAAGTTGAGGAATGCTCATCAAACACTTATTTGGAACATCCCACAGGTGAACAGGCAAATTGGGAACAGATGGGTGCCATGATTGGGTATAAAAGTAGATTCCATGAAAGGCTCAGTCTTCCGTTGTGGTGAAGAAGGAGCTGAGCCGGAAGGCAAAGCTCTCAATTTACCGGTCGATCTACGTTCCCATCCTCACCTATGGTCATGAGCTTTGGGTTATGACCGAAAGGACAGAATCACGGGTACAAGCGGCCAAAATGAGTTTCCTCCGCCGGGTGGCGGGGCTCTCCCTTAGAGATAGGGTGAGAAGCTCTGCCATCCGGGGGGACCTCAAAGTAAAGCCGCTGCTCCTCCACATCGAGAGGAGCCAGATGAGGTGGTTCGGGCATCTGGTCAGGATGCCACCCGGACGCCTCCCTAGGGAGGTGTTTAGGGCACGTCAGACCGGTAGGAGGCCGCGGGGAAGACCCAGGACACGTTGGGAAGACTATGTCTCCCGGCTGGCCTGGGAACGCCTCGGGGTCCCACAGGAAGAGCTGGACGAAGTGGCTGGGGAGAGGGAAGTCTGGGCTTCCCTGCTTAGGCTGCTGCCCCCGCGACCCGACCTCGGATAAGCGGAAGAAGATGGATGGAAGGATATTTTACCATCCAAGCAACGTTACCATGGACGCCCCTGGTTATTTCAGCAAGACAATGCCAAGCCACGTGTTACATCAACGTGACTTCATAGTAAAATAGTGCGGGTACTAGACTGGCCTGCCTGTAGTCCAGACCTGTCTCCCATTGAAAATGTGTGGCGCGTTATGAAGCCTAAAATACCACAACGGAGACCCCCGGACTGTTGAGCAATTTAAGCTGTACATCAAGCAAGAATGGGAAAGAATTCCACCTCAGAAGCTTAAAAATGTGTCTCCTCAGTTCCCAAACGTTTACTGAGTGTTGTTAAAAGGAAAGGCCATGTAACACAGTGGTAAACATGCCCTTTCCCAACTACTTTGGCACGTGTTGCAGCCATGAAATTCTAAGTTAATTATATTTGCAAAAAAAATAAAAAATGTATGAGTTTGAACATCAAATATCTTATCTTTGTAGTGCATTCAATTGAATATGGGTTGAAAAGGATTTGCAAATCATTGTATTCCGTTTATAATTACATCTAACACAATTTCCCAACTCATATGGAAACGGGGTTTGTATTTATATTCTCAATAAAACATCAAAGTTTTGGTGTTTTATTGTGCTAGCATCATCTTGTACTCCACATGTATCTCTTATATGTGACTGTCATCTACCGGTCACACTTATCATAACACCATGTACCAAATAAAAATGCTTTGAGGTCGGTAAGCACAACCAGAATTAATATGTACATTAGGTGCACCGGGTATAAGGGCACTGTCAATTTTTGAGAAAATGAAAGGATTTCAAATGCACCTTATATTCTCCATCCATTTTCTACCGCTTCTCCAGTCCAATATATATACGGTAATTAGAGCCCTCTAAACATGAAATAACAGCCATATAGTCACTTTTACACTCCCAATATAGTATCTTTGAGTACGTTCTAGTAGATTACATTACATGGCAGTCACCCGGCCACTACAACATGGCCACAACGTGGAAATACTTCATCACATCCTTGGTAATTCCTCTAAGTTAGAACAGGGCTTTAATGTGCTGAAGTTGTTCTGTTAAAACCTGGTCAACTACGACCATTAGCCATGTTGTGGTATTGGTTTGCTGTCCGTTCTTATCGCTCACATTAAAGGCTCACTAATGTCATGTGAGGATGAAGTGCATCACAGAGTCCATCTCCACTTAGCATTGCCCAGACAGCCTGTGTATAGCTAATAGCAGTCTTGCTAGCATTAAGTTGCGTACCGAGTCCTGGTACGTCTCGTTTTTTGATATCGCTCACCTCAAAGGCTTATCAATGTGTTGTAATTGATGAGGCAGGAGTTGATGATGAAGTGCATCTACTGCTAAAAGATTGTAGCGATGAACATAGCGCCAAGATTTGCTGCCATTGTGATATTATAATTTTTCACTCTTAACTTGGAAATAGAAGTCCTGCTTTGTGGATATATTTATCGATCGCCACAACATAATAACAGATTGATACACAGACACAAATTAGTACACACGCACACAAATTGGATTACACACGCACAGATTGAGATGCACTTTTGCAAAAAATGTTGCTACATTAATACTTTCATAGTTTGTTAGATTGTGTTTTGTCCCTAATGATGCGGTCCAGGAACGTTGTTTACTGTCCATGTGCGGCCCGGCACGCAGCTCCTTTTCACTGATTTCCTCCCTCATCCCACATAATTCATGGTTTCCTCCAACTGCCAATATACTTGTGGCGGTGGGGAGTGTGGCTTATATGATGTCATATGATTTGCATAATATGCCCTTATGTGGGCTCTGTACCGAGGATGTCGTTGTGGCTTGTGCAGCCCTTTGAGACACTTGTGATTTAGGGCTATATAAATAAACATTGATTGATTGATGTGTTATTAGTATTAACATATAGTTGTTCTTGTGTCATTTTGCTCTCTTTTTTTCAATTGTTGCTAATTGGACAATGAAACACAGGCTGCACTATATTCTGCCTTCCCTGATTGTTGGAATTTAGTTTGCTGAATATGCAATGAATTAAAGGTGGGAAAAAATAACTTGAGGTTGTTTTATTGATATTCTTCACAATGAAATCAGTGTCAAACTATTAAGGAAAGTAATAATATTAATGGGATTTATATAGCACTTTTCTATCAACTATATACTCAAAAAGTACATGTAAATACACATGAAGTGCACATACATGTAGGAATCATGTTAATTTAATAATATAGTTTGGCGTAAACTGAAGAAACGCAATACAATTTAAGGGTTGTTCATCTCTTTGTGGTGGACGATTCGATATGCAGTTAAATACATGGGTTACGATGCAATATATTTAAAAAACGGAACGATTCAATAAGATTTGATACAGTGTATAAACAATTTGATTGTAAGGTCAACATTTGTATATAGACACAATATTTTTTACACCACAAAAGAACAAAACCATTGATTCCTGTTCATATGCTCTTGTTAATCAATTGCAACTTTAAAAAACAGTTCATTTGCAATAAGGAAAAGTTAACACATTTATTAATTCATACAAATGTGTGCATAACTGGAACATAAGCGCCCTAAAATAAAGGGGCTGCTCAAATCTCTCGGTGAGGTGTCTCGCTGCAGTCAGCCAAATTGCAGAACTGTCTGCAATACTTTATTTACAATAAATATATAGATTATTGACGTTTACTAATTGATTTTATAATCGTCTTTGTCCGAATTGCGATGCATCTAAAAATCGATTATTTCCCTCAACTCTAATTAATACCGTTTATTGTTACATCCCTACTTTCACTATAGGTGGGCCTGCTTCGTGCACAGCTTCTAAAACTTGGAGCTCATCTTCCATATATTCAGGCTCAAAAAGATAAGGTTCTGGATCATCGTTTGTCCCAAAGTAGTTTTTGTTGGCGTTCAAAGTAGGGCTGGGCGATATGGTCTTTTTTTAATATCGCGATATTTTAAGGCCATATCGCGATACACGAGATATATCTTGATATTTTGCCTTAGCCTTGAATTAACACTTGATGCATATAATCACAGCAGTATGATGATTCTATGTGTCTACATTAAAACATTCTTCTTCATACTGCATTAATATATGCTACTTTTAAACTTTCATGCAGAGAAGGAAATCACAACTGAAAAAAATCACTATTTTTTCATACGGTGTTGATCTGGAAATGTTTGCCTCGGCATTTTGATGGTGTGGACGTGTGGCACCAAACGGAGATATTGACGTGCGGAGTAAGCACTCTTCATTGTCTAGCGGGTGACTTTTCAAATGATGCTATATATTAGCAGTGCAGCCGAGTGTCCTGGGTTCGCCTATACAGTGTACTTATCTAATAAAATAATAAACGAGAGACATTAGAACAGGTTCGGTAGCCACCGCTTCTTTAATGTCAACATCACACACCTCCTTCCACAACCACACACACCCTACGTCACAGCCCTACGGCAACAAATCTGGAGGGACAAAACTCCTCCTCCTTACCTAACACACTCCGGTAACTTGGGACACCCTGAACTGTTTGTTACAGCAGTAATGCTACTTTTTATAGCAACGCTTTTGCCCCACACTTGACAAATTACGGTTGTCTGTTCGACATATTCCCAATTGAAGCCAAACCACCGCCAGACGATGGACCTCTGCTGTTTTTCTTGGGAATTAATTCCATCCATCCATCCATCCATCCATCTTCCTCCGCTTATCCGAGGTCGGGTCGCGGGGGCAGCAGCTTAAGCAGGGAAGCCCAGACTTCCCTCTCCCCAGCCACTTCGTCCAGCTCCTCCCGGGGGATCCCGAGGCGTTCCCAGGCCAGCCGGGAGACATAGTCTTCCCAACGTGTCCTGGGTCTTCCCCGTGGCCTCCTACCGGTCGGACGTGCCCGAAACACCTCCCGAGGGAGGCGTTCGGGTGGCATCCTGACCAGATGCCCGAACCACCTCATCTGGCTCCTCTCGATGTGGAGGAGCAGCGGCTTTACTTTGAGTTCCCCCCGGATGACAGAGCTTCTCACCCTATCTCTAAGGGAGAGCCCCGCCACCCGGCAGAGGAAACTCATTTCGGCCGCTTGTACCCGTGATCTTGTCCTTTCGGTCATGACCCAAAGCTCATGACCATAGGTGAGGATGGGAACGTAGATCGACCAGTAAATCGAGAGCTTTGCCTTCTGGCTCAGCTCCTTCTTCACCACAACGGATCGATACAGCGTCCGCATAACTGAAGACGTCGCACCGATCCGCCTGTCGATCTCACGATCCACTCTTCCCTCACTCGTGAACAAGACTCCGAGGTACTTGAACTCCTCCACTTGGGGAAAGATCTCCTCCCCAACCCGGAGATGGCACTCCACCCTTTTCCGGGCGAGAACCATGGACTCGGATTTGGAGGTGCTGATTCCCATCCCAGTCGCTTCACACTCTGCTGCGAACCGATCCAGTGAGAGCTGAAGATCTTGGCCAGATGAAGCCATCAGGACCACATCATCTGCAAAAAGCAGAGACCTAATCCTGCAGCCACCAAACCAGATACCCTCAACGCCTTGACTGCGCATAGAAATTCTGTCCATAAAGGTTATGAACAGAATCGATGACAAAGGGCAGCCCTGGCGGAGTCCAACCCTCACTGGAAACGGGTCCGACTTACTGCCGGCAATGCAGACCAAGCTCTGACACTGATTATACAGGGAGCGAACCGCCACAATAAGACAGTCCGTTACCCCATACTCTCTGAGCACTCCCCACAGGACCTCCCAGGGTACACGATCGAATGCCTTCTCCAAGTCCACAAAGCACATGTTGAGCAAACTCCCATGCACCCTCAAGGACCCTGCCGAGAGTATAGAGCTGGTCCACAGTTCCACGACCAGGACGAAAACCACACTGTTCCTCCTGAATCCGAGGTTCGACTATCCGGCGTAGCCTCCTCTCCAGTACACCTGAATAGACCTTACCGGGAAGGCTAAGGAGTGTGATCCCACGATAGTTGGAACACACCCTCCGGTTCCCCTTCTTAAAGAGAGGAACCACCACCCCGGTCTGCCAATCTAGAGGTGCCGCCCCCGATGTCCACGCGATGTTGCAGAGTCTTGTCAACCAAGACAGCCCCACAACATCCAGAGCCTTAAGGAACTCCGGGCGGGTCTCATCCACCCCCGGGGCCTTGCCACCGAGGAGCTTTTTAACTACCTCGGCAACCTCAGCCCCAGAAATAGGAGAAGACGTGCTGGTAGGATTGAGGAGGTCTTCGAAGTATTCCCTCCACCGATCCACAACATCCGCAGTCGAGGTCAGCAGAACACCATCCTCCCCATACACGGTGTTGACATTGCACTGCTTCCCCTTCCTGAGGCGGCGGATGGTGGTCCAGAATCGCTTCGTAGCCGTCCGGAAGTCGTTTTCCATGGCTTCCCCGAACTCCTCCCATGTCCGAGTTTTTGCCTCCGCGACCGCCGAAGCCGCACATCGCTTGGCCTGTCGGTACCTGTCTGCTACCTCCGGAGTCCTATGAGCCAAAAAAGCCCGATAGGACTCTTTCTTCAGCTTGACGGCATCCCTTAGCGCTGGTGTCCACCAGCGGGTTCTAGGATTACCGCCACGACAGGCACCAACCACCTTGCGGCCACAGCTCCAATCGGCCGCCTCGACAATAGAGGCACGGAACATCGTCCACTCGGACTCAATGTCTAGTGCCTCCCTCGTGACATGTTCAAAGTTCTTCCGGAGGTGGGAATTGAAACTCTCTCTGACAGGAGACTCTGCCAGGCGTTCCCAGCAAACCCTCACAATGTGTTTGGGCCTGCCAGGTCTGTCCGGCATCCTCCCTCACCATCGCAGCCAACTCACCACCAGGTGGTGATCGGTAGAAAGCTCCGCCCCTCTCTTCACCCGAGTGTCCAAAACATGAGACTGTAAATCCGATGACACAACTACAAAGTCGATCATGGAACTGCGGCCTAGGGTGTCCTGGTGCCAAGTGCACATATGGACACCCTTATGTTTGAACATGGTGTTTGTTATTGACAATCTGTGACGAGCACAAAAGTCCAATAACAATACACCACTCGGATTCAGATCCGGGCGGCCATTCTTCCCAATCACGCCTCTCCAGGTTTCACTGTCGTTGCCAACATGAGCGTTGAAGTCCCCCAGTAGAACGAGGGAATCACCCGGGGGAGCACTCTCCAGTACTCCCTCGAGTGAATCCAAAAAGGGTGGGTAATCTGAGCTGCCGTTTGGCGCGTAAGCGCAAACAACAGTCAGGACCCGTCCCCCCCCCACCCGAAGGCGGAGGGAGGCTACCCTCTCGTCCACCGGGTTGAATTCCAACGTGCAGGCTTTGAGCCGGGGGGGCAACAAGAATTGCCACCCCAGCCCGTCGCCTCTCACTGCCGGCAACGCCAGAGTGGAAGAGAGTCCAGCCCCTCTCAAGAGAACTGGTTCCAGAGCCCTTGCTGTGCGTCAAAGTGAGTCCGACTATATCTAGCCATAACTTCTCCACCTCACGCACTAGCTCAGGTTCCTTCCCCCCAGCGAGGTGACGTTCCACGTCCCAAGAGCTAGCTTATGTAGCCAAGGATCGGACAGCCAAGTGCCCTGCCTTAGGCTGCCGCCCAGCTCACACTGCACCCGACCTCTATGGCCCCTGCTATGGGTGGTGAGCCCATTGGAGGGGGGACCCACGTTGCCTCTTCGGGCTGTGCCCGGCCGGGCCCCATGGGGACAGGCTCGGCCACCAGGCGCTCGCCATCGTGCCCCACCTCCGGGCCTGGCTCCAGGGGGGCCCCGGTGACCCGCGTCCGGGCGAGGGAAATCTGGGTTCCTTGTTTGTGTTCTTCATAGAGGTCTTCGAGCTGCTCTTTGTCTGATCCCTCACCTAGGACCAGTTTGCCTTGGGAGACCCTACCAGGGGGCATAGAAGCCCCCGGACAACATAGCTCCTAGGATCATTGGGACACGCAAACTCCTCTACCACGTTAAGGTGGCAGCTCAGAGAGGAGTGGGAATTATTTATTCCTCCATTTGTTACCAGATTTGCACCTTCTTTCTCTTGTATTACCGCTCGCACCACTCCGCTAGCATCACAGCTAACGTTAGCCATGCTGCTACCTCTCTGCTCGGGGAGGGCGTATACGTATGTGACGTATGACGTGACAGTATGTGACATGTGTAAGAAGGTGCGCTTGCTGTCTATGAGAAGGAGAGACCGGAAAGAGCGAGGAGAGCCTGTAGTGTAATGCCCGCAGCTAAAAGCAACTGTGTGAGAACGTATACTTGATATCACAATATAGTCATTTTCTATATTGCACAGAGACAAACCCGCGATATATCGATATATCGCCCAGCCCTAGTTCAAAGTCTGCCATTATTAGTGGTAGCAAACACAGAACACACTCTCTATGCTGCTATTGTTGAGGGAAGTAGCGCTCGATGCTATGCGCCCTGTGAAATCAATGCAGTAATTCTTAAAATGAGTAAAATACTGTCAAAATTACATATTATCATGAATTTGCCTGTTACTACATACACACAGCATGTACATAAAACCTTGTTGGAGTATTTTTACAGGGCTCTACAGGCAGAATATGTGAATCATTGTTAACTGCCTCATGCTAGCATTTTTTTCCCCATCTAAAACACACAGACATGAGAAAGAGGTGTGGTCTTGCCTCACATAGATTGTGGATGATGGGCAAAATTACCCCAAAGTGCAGTTTTCCTTTGAGGAAAAGAATATACCCTTACATTTTTCATGTTTCTGTGTGCGACCCTCAGTGGAAAAAGTTTTGTAGTAAATTTTAAAAAGATGATATTAAAAATATATAAATGTACTAAAGGCCTACTGAAATGTGATTTTCTTATTTAAACGGGGATAGCAGGTCTATTCTATGTGTCATACTTGATCATTTCG